>NC_133794.1:15348750-15378788 GCF_003597395.2 Chelonoidis abingdonii | reverse complement strand
GGGAGGGATACCAGGCTGTTGGGCCCCTGGGGCAGATGTGGGGGGGATACTGGGCTATTGGGCCCCTGGGGCTGACCGGTGGAGGGAGGGATACCAGGCTATTGAGTCCCTGGGGCTGATCGGGGTGTGGGGGGGGAATACTGAGCTATTGGGCCCCTGGAGCTGATCGAGTGGGGGGGAGGGAGGGATACAGGGCTATTGGGCCCATGGGGCTGACCGTGATGGTTTGGCTCTTGCTGGCAGATCCCAGGCCTCGCCAGCGGGTGGGGAGCTCTCTGGTGATGCTAGCCCAGGGGTCGGCAACCTTTCAGAAGTGCTGTGCCGCGTCTTCATTTATTCACTCTAATTTAAGGTTTCATGTGCCAGTGATACATTTTAACGTTTTTAGAACGTCTCTCTCTATAAGTCTATACTATAGAACTAAACTATTGTTGTATGTAAAGTAAAGATGGTTTTTAAAATGTTGAAGAAGCTTCATTTAAAATTAAATTAAAATGCAGAGCCCCTCAGACCAGTGGCCGGGACCCTGGCAGTGTGAGTGCCACTGAAAATCAGCTCGTGTGCAGCCTTCGGCACGTGTGCCATAGGTTGCCCACTGCTGGGCTAGGGTGTGGGAGGGGAGGGGATGCTCCCTAGGCAGAGACACCCCACTAGCCTGGAGCCCCAGGGTGGGAGTGGGTGGGGGGGGTTGCAAAGGGCTTTGCAGCTCTAATGTCGCTGCACTTGGGCAGGAATTTCTGCTGCACAGCGGCTGCCTGAGCAGCACCACTGGCTCAACCCAGCCTGGAGAAAGGGGGCTGCCCACCCCCAACACGTCACCCCAGGCAGGGGGCACATACAGATTCAGCTAGTTGTGCTTCTAGGGACACTGCCAGCCACCCCTCTGCCCCCCAGGGCCTGGGCTCCCAGCAGCAATCGCTGCAGGACCCTTCGGCCTGCCAGCCAGGACCTGCCCACAGGGGTCAGCAATGCCAGGAGGCCCCGCAGCCTCTCTGCCTCAGTGCCCCTGTTCTTTGCCAGGTAACTGGTAAGATATGCTCAGCGATACCTTCTGGGGCTGTGCTCAGGGGCAGGCCCAGCTGCCTTCCCAAGGTGCACAGGCACAACTGAGCCCAAGCACAGAGCACCTGCAGCTCCACCCTGGCCCCAGCCACCTCCCCTCCAGCGGGCCCTTCTGCTGCAGGGGCTGCTGCTGGGGTGTGACGCGTGCCTGAGCACACAACTGAACGCTTGTGCACAGGGGGGTGTTGTGTGTCATGTGTGCAAGAGGGGCCCATCCTGTGTCAGGGTGCATGGCCATGTATGTGGGAGCATGTGAACAGGGTGGCTGGCCTGCTGCAGTGCATTCTGGGAGATCATTCCACTGGCCCGTGACCTGAGGGTGCAGTCCCTCACCCTCTGCCCCACCAGACTCCCAGCGCAGCCTCAGCCAGGGCAGCTCCTGCCCTTATCAGCAGGCATGAGCAGGGCTGCACTGCTTTGTCCCACCGCCCGGGGGCGGGACGCCACCAAGACAGGAGAGGGGGTCAGAGCCTAGAGCCCCTGTCTGTCCAGAGTAGGGGAGGGGATTAAAGAGCTCGGCTCCATGGGACCTTTGGAGATGAAGAGATCCAGACGCACCTAGACAGGCCTCTCGCCTGGCCCTGCCCAGACGGGCGCCTCTCACCCAGTCACACCCAGACAGGTGCCACTTGCCCCGGCCCTCCCAGACTGTGCTGCACTCAGATGGGCACGTGTCCCCGCCACACATGCTAACATGCACCCGCCACTCATGTTCACATGCAAGTGCAAAATTACGCTTACACACGTGTGCACTATCCCCCGAGTGCTGCTCAGTCCCATCCCATAATCCCCTGCTATCCCATCCCTGGGCTCCCCCACACCCAGCTCAGCCAGTGCCCCTCAATTCCGACCCATAGCCCCCAACATGCATTCGTTTGGCTTGCTGTGACAGCCCAGCATGTTTTGGGTTAACTCCCCCTTGGTCTCTGAGTCCCTCCACGGCTGGGCCAGGTGCCGCCCGCTGGTGGGGGCAGTGAGCAGCACACGCCTGCACCCAGGGGACTTGTTCTGTCCCTGGCCCTGTGGCCAATGCACCTGGGTGCTGCAACCAGGGAGCCGGTCCCAGGCCTGGCACAGACCGGCCCAGGAGGCTGGACGCTGGCTAGTGAGGCTCAGGCCTGTATCCTGCCTGTGCTGACCAGGCCAGAGCCCCTTTCCCTGTCATGGGGGCTCCCTCTGCAGGTGGGTCAGGCCTGGGGGGCTGGAACAATTTGTATAGTGGGGGGCTGAGAACCATTGAACCAAACTGTAAGCCCTGTATAGGATGGAAACCACTTTGAGCCTGGGGTGAGCCCCCCCAGTTCCAGCACCTATCGGCCATAGGGTGACCAGATAACAAGTGTGAAAAATTGCAGGGGGGAGGGGGAATTGGCACCTGTATAAGAAAAAGCCCCAAATATCGCGACTGTCCCTATAAAATCAGGACATCTGGTCACCCTAATGGGTCAGGCCGTCACCCGCTGATCTTGTACCCCAGGCTGGTTTAGTGTGTGTGGGAGCCTTGCGCCCCCTGGTGTCCAGCTGCAGGTTGCAGCTGCTGCTCCCAGAGCTTGTGGTTTGGGAGCTGAACGTCGGATCCCTGTGGGTGATGGGGAAACTCCCCCTCCCCATTGCAGACGTGGCTCCTGCTGGGCCCCCCCATGCTGCTCCTAACGCTTTCTCCTTGTCTCTTGTCTAGGGAGTCTGAGCCGGGCGGCCCCGCTCGCCGCCATGCTGCGCGCGCCCCCCGCCATGATCCAGCCGCCACTGGACATCAAGCACTTCCTGCCCTTCCCCATGGAGGCGCAGCCAGCCGTGGGCCTGTTCCCAGGATTCAGCACGGTAAGGCCCTGGCTGCCACCATGCCCTGCCCTGCAGGCTCGGGTAGGATTCTGCCTCACTTCTCCGCTTTCCCCTCCCCTCCCCTCTCCAGGCCTGGGGAACCCCCAAAAGCAGGGGAGACGGGGATGCTCCTGGGCAGAGCGGGGAGGGGACAGGGATCTGGCCCCGCTGACAGGGCTGTGGGCTATGAGAGATTACAGCCTGCGGGACTATGCGTGGTCTGTGACGGGATTTGTGATGGGTGGGATCTGAGTTACTGACATGAGAATTCTTTCTGATGCTGGCTGGTGAGTCTTGCCACATGCTCAGGTTTAACTGATCGCCATATTGGGGTCAGGAAAATTTCCTCCAGGGCAGATTGGCAGAGGCCCTGGAGTTTTTTCGCTTCCTCTGCAGCGTGGGGCAGGGTCACTTGCGGGAGGATTCTCTGTAGCTGGAGGTCTTCAAACCACGATTTGAGGATCTCAAATAACTCAGACATTAGGTTAGGGTTTGTTACAGGAGTGGGTGAGTGAGATTCTGTGGCCTGCGTTGTGCAGGAGGTTCAGATTAGGTGATCATAATGTCCTGTCTGACCTTAAAGTCTACGAGCTATGATGGTTAGAGCAAAAGCCCCAGCAAGCCTGCGCAGCCTCACAGACAGACAGGGATGGATTTACCTAGGGCTTTAGGGACCCCACACTCTCCCCCCTCCAGCATACCGGTCCCCTGCCCCCATCAGAGGTGCCCAGCCCCACGCGTCCCTGCCCCAGGGGTGCCCATACCTGTACATCCCCTGCCCCCCAGGGGTGCTGTGTTTTAGTTTAAATGGAATATAGGAGTCCATGGTGAATGGGGGTGAACGGAGTTGCCCAGAAGGATCACGGGGTGGGGCAAGTGGGGGAGCTGTGGCGCGTTGTACTCAGCTGGCGGCGGTCCGGGTCTTTGGCAGCATGCAGCAGTGGGGGGCCCTGTCAGTCGGTCCGCGCCCTCCGCTTGCCAGATGGTGCTGAAAGACTCGGACTGCCGCAGGGCCAGGGCTCGTGGGGCCCTGCAGGCCCGGGGCCTGGGGCAAATTGCCCACTTGCCCTCCCAGGCAGCCCTGGGCGTGAGCATGCCCCAGTCTGTGTCCGCATCAGACAAGGTCGAGGTTTGGTTATCAAGAGCTCTCAGCTGCAGTGCATGGCAAACGCCCCGGGAACAGCCCGGGAGCCTGTATAAAGCCCAGGGGAGAGAGAAAAGCCAGTGAAAGCCTTTGGAGCTGTAAGGTATTAAAGGGCTTTCCACGACCAGCGCCCCTTGGATGGCCAGCCCCAGCCGTTCAGCCCTGGACGGACCAGCCACGGGAGTAACTGGCTTTGGCCAGGGACGGAGCCGCCGGTGAGCGCTGGAGCTCCTTGCTGTTGTTAAAGTCCCATCCCGTTTCCTTGCAGACAGAACAAAACAAACAAAACAAACGCCCACAGAGGGAAAGCAGACAGCAGGTTCCTCCTTCCTTCGCAGTGTTACATCCGGCCACGGGCGATGAGCTCAGGCCAAGACCGCCAAACTTGGGGCATTGCTTTCTTTCCTTGGGCACAGGCTTGCAGCCGCTTGTTGCAAAATTAACAGTATTTTGGCAGACTTGGGCTGAGCAGACAGTAAAGGGAGGCGACGGAAAGAGGAGCAGTAAGATGGGGAAGGGAAAGAGACCATGGAGAGAGGCAGGAGTGTGGGGGGCAGGCACAAAGTCTCATGTCCATGGTGGTTGGGATTTAAGCTGGAGTGTTGAATGCGCAGTGGGTCCCCCTCAGGGCTGTTGCCGTGAGCCCGGGTGGGCAGACTAGGGACGGCGGTCCCTCTCTGGGCGTTGTTCCATGTTCCCCAGGCCACGCGAACAGCAGTGGTCCCTCTACTGGCGTGTCCACGTTCCCCAGCCTGGGCAGACAGGCAGTGGTCCTCTCTGGGTGTGTCCACGCCAGTCTCGTTGGCCAGGCAGACGCACTGGGTCCTCTTTGGCTGAGTCAAGTCCCCGGGCTGGGCAGACAGCGCAGCTGGGTCTCTCTCTGGGATGTCCACTGGCCTAGCCCAGGTAGACAGGCAGTGGGCTTCCTCTCTGGGTTGTGTTCACGTGTCATGGCCCAGTGATACAGGCAGTGGGCCCTCTCTGGGTCTGTCCACGTGCTCCTACCAGGTAAGAAGGCCGTGGGGCTTTCTCTCGTGGGCGTGTCCACATGCCCTGGCCAGGTAACGCAGTGGGCCCCTTTCTTGGCGTGTCCACGTGCCCTGGCCCCGGGTAGACAGGCAGTGGGTCCCCCTCTGGGTGTGTCCACGTGTCCCCGGGCCAGGCAGACAGGCAGTGGGTCCCCCTCTGGGCGTGTCCATGAGGCCTTGGGCTGGGCAGACATGTAGGGGTCCCCCTCTGGGCGTGTCCATGTGTCCCTGGGCCGGGCAGACAGGCAGTGGGTCCCTCTCTGGGTATGTCCATGAGCCCCTGGCCTGGGCAGACATTCAGTGAGTCCCTCTCTGGGTATGTCCATGTGCCCCGGCCCAGGCAGACAGACAGTGGGTCCCCCTCTAGGCATGTCCACGTGCCCTGGCCCGGGCACACAGGCAGTGGGTACTTCTCTGGCTTGTCCACATGTCCCTGACCAGGGCAGACAGGCAGTGGGTCCCCCTCTGGGCATGTCCACGTGCCCTGGCCCGGGCAGACAGGCTGTGGGTCCCTCTCTGGGTGTGTCCGCATGCCCCGGCCCAGGCAGACAGGCAGTGGGTCCCTCTCTGGGCATGTCCATGTGCCCGGGCTGGGCAGACAGGCAGTGAGTCCCCCCCAGGCATGTCCACATGCCCCGGCCCAGGCAGACAGGCAGTGGGTCCCTCTCTGGGCGTGTTCACGAGCCCCTGGCCCAGGCAGACCTGCTTGCGCTAAGGAGTAGTGTGGACAGATACTCAGGCCAGCCACCCGAGCTCAGACACACGGGCTGGGAGGGCTCAGGAGCCTGAAGTGCTGCCCGGTGCCCGCACACTTGTGTTCAGCGCACACGAGAGCAGGGCTGCCTGGGCTGCGGCCTGGCTCCTGGCTCAGTGTTGCTGTGGCCTCTCTGGCCCAGGCTGGCTGGGGTGTCTGTCAGGGTCGGCAGGGTGCTGGTGGGTCTCATGGCAGCCAGGATGGCACTGCTCGCCCCTTCCCCTCCTTTCAGCCAGTTACGGCCATCCGGCTGCAGCCCCAGCCACACCCCCAGCCTCCAAAGGCTCTTCCTTTACGGAGCCCAACACTAGGGAGCGGTGGGGGGATTCGGCAGTGCCCCCATTCACTTGTACACCACTTAGGCCTAATTTCCGACACATCAGTGCTGGGGGGCTGGTTTCCAGCACCACGTGGCTCCGGGTCCCAGGCGGGATCTTCACATGCCCTGGAGTTCGATCCAGGGGCCTGGTCAGTCCAAGCCAGCGTCTCGATTGCCTTTGTTCAGCCTTTCCCATGACTGGGATGGTTGTGGGCATTCATCCCACTGCCCTGCCCTGCCCTTGGGGGAGCCCTGTGCGCACAGCCCAGCCAGGTTTAGCCCATAGGCCTGGCCTCAGCTGGGGCCTGGCTGCACCCCCTTGGCAGAGACTCACCCAGGACCCCAGACTCCAGCTGTGGGGAAGGTGCTGCTGGTACCACATGCCCTGGGCTGGGCTCCAGGGGCAGGGCCCCTTGCCCAGCCCCCCAGAGCCTTGCTGTGGCACTTATCCAGTGCTGGGGTGATGGGACATTGCTGAGTCACGCTCAGCTCATAACACCCAATAACTGGAGCCAGGCTCCCCACAGTTGTCCTCAGGCTCCACCCCACAGGGAGGGGGCAGCCGACAGCAGGGAAAGGTCCCTACCCTGGGATAACGCTGGCCCAGAACCCTGGAGGGCCTGGGAAGCCATGGCCAGGGCCCACTAGCCACCCTGGCATTTTATAGCCACAGGAGGCAGCTAATGTCTGTCTGTCTAGCGGTCTGTGTCGGTGCCGGGGCAGTGGGGCTAGGACTCTGTGCCCACCATGCCTGACTAGCCTTGCCCCTCTGTCCCCAGCTTGGGGCTGGGGTTGACCCCACAGCTCTCTCTCTGCCAGCCCCTGGGGTGCCCTTGCCAGGCTGGTCTAGGTCTGTGGGGCAAGGTGGTCCCAGGAGGGCGCAGTGTCAGCCATGGGAAACCAAACAAGCATTCTCCTTTGGGTGGAGCGTTGGCACTTTAAGGGGGTGTAGCATTACATCATGCCCACTATCTGGAAGTGAGCTGTTTAGAGGCATGGCGGCCCAGATGCCGTGGTGAAGGGCAACTCAGGGAGAAGGGAATCTGGCTTCCACTTCAAATACCTTGTTGGAAGATGGGCAAAAAATACCCAACACCTGTTTGTTAGACAATTGGAGAGCACTGGAGGGCAGGACAACTGGGTTCTATCCATGGGCAGGGAGTGGGGGCTCGTGGGTTAGAGCAGGGGGGCTTGGCATCAGGACTCCTTGGTCCTTTTCCTGGCTCTAGGCGGGGAGTGTGGATTAAAGTGGGATGGGGGTGTCTGGGAGTCAGGACTCTTGGGTTCAATTTACAGCTCTGGAAGAGCAATGGAGTCTGGGAGGTTAGAGTGGTGTGTGTTTGGGGGGGCTCGCTTTACTGATTAGAGGTGGGATAACTGAAGCACGTGTGTTTGGCACAGTTAATCTGAAAGGTGATGTGGCTGAGTGGATAAGACTTGTGTCTGCTGTAATAAGAGACTCAGATTCGATTCCCAGCTGACTTCAACTCACCTTGTGTAACCTCGCTAGTAGCATAGCTAAAATGGGGATCTAATGCTGGTGAATACTGAGAACTGTTAAGTGTGCAGAAGAATCCCTAGGAGTCAGTAGAGGTGAAACCAGAACTGAGGCCACCTGACTTCCAGCTTAGCGTCTGGCTCAGTGTGTGCGGAGCCCTGCTTGGCATTGGGGCAGAACAGCCATTGTTGAGTATTTTACAAAACCCAGGTCCCTTGAGGGCTCCAGCCAGGACTGGAACAGTAGAGGTGGGGGCTGCAGTTCAGGAGAGGGGGCACTGGCAGGGCTGGGGGCATTGTGCTGGATCTGTTCCTAGGGTCCCCGTGAAGTAGACGGGCCTGCCATGCTCTCCAAACTGGCTTGCAGAACTTAGACTGAGAGCTTGGGGCTGCTGTTGCCCATCACCCTCGTCTCTGGGCATCTGCCTTCTGCACCACACAGATCAGCAGCAGCTGGGGCACCTTACTGGGTCTGTCTCTCAGTTTCGGGGGGCTGCTTGGGGTGGTCTTGGAGTGTTTGTGTTCTGGGGTCGTTTGGTTGGGTTTGGTTTTAAAAGTTTTAAAGTCCCTTTGGACTCTGCTGGCCTTCCTGTAGCATGCGTCCAGCCACCACTGAAATGCAGCCACCTCTGGGATGAGTGTGGCACAGGCAATGTTCAACAGACGCAACGGGGGGTCCAGCATCCATGTGGAACCCCAACTAAGTGGGAAGGCAGAAGGGAGCCCGGGCCCTGGGCGAACACCGAACTGTGGATCTGGCCCAGCTTCAGAGTGAGGATGAGAAGTGGCTGTGTTGGGTGGCTGAGGCTCAGGGATCGGAGGCTGCTGGACATCTGCCCATAGAGTTAGTGCAGAGAGCTGAGCGCTCCCGAGCCCACTGCTGACACCATAACCATGCAGCAGCTACTGCTCCGCTGGGCACAGGAGCCCCTGCCACAGGGCCGCAGCACGGGGAGAGGCCACCGGTCTGGAACTCCTGCAGCTGGGGCGGGAAGATCCTGCTGTCCCTGGCTGCCAAGCTTAGGGCAGCTCCCTGGGCAACATTTTATGTAAGGAGAAAGTTTGTATGTTTGTATCTAATTTGCATATGGGCAAAAATGGGGGGCGGCTCCTACAGGGGACCAGGTCTGGGGCAGTTCTGACTCCCTGACGGCCCCAGCAGCTCCTGGCTGAGTTGATCCATTAGTTCAAAGCACTGGGGGGAGTTTGTGATATAGGAGCTTGAGCTGAGCCCCCCCTCCCTCCCAAGCCCACCTTACTGCTGAACATCCCTTGATAATCCCTGCTGGGCTGGGCTGATCCAGGCAGAGACCAGCAGGCCAAGGAGTCTGTGTCTCATTAGTGATGCCCCAAGGCAGCCAGTCCCCCACACTGACCTCCCCCCTGGACAGAGCTGCCTCTCAGGAAAGACATTTATTAAACCCAGTTCTGCTGTCTGGGGAGCTGGCCCAGCCCGGCCTCCTCTCTCTGATCCCAGAAAACTGCTAAGGAGGGGCCCCTCCCTCTTCTGAAAGAGTTGTCAGGACTCACCCATTAACCAAAACACTCAGAATACACCAGTAAAACAAACAGTGACCTCACCTCTGAACACAACCCTCCCCAAAGCACAGCCACTTCCCAGGCACCATTCCTTATGCCTGTTTCCCCAGCCCAGCCCTTCGGGAGGGGAATAGCTGCAGACAGCTGGGTGCTGGGATCACAGAGGATCATCCTAGAGCAGGCGACAAACCACATGGCACCCCAGCTGCGCACAGGTATTTGTGACCGGGCTGGGGCCGAGGCTGCTGGGCTCTGGCAGCAGGGTCCAGCCTCCTGTTAAAGGCCCCATAGCCAATGTAACAATGGGACTGGGCCCTCTGGAAGGCAGGAGCCTGGGCTCTCTGGCACTAAAAGCGCAAGCTGCTGCCACTTGAGTTAAAGGACAACACCCAGTGGCAGATTCCTCAACCTCCCCTGGCGATCTGGCCGCTGTAAATGGACAGAAACCCATCTGTCGTCATGTGGGGCAGACAAGCACATAACATGGCAGCGGCCCCTGAAAGGCAGCATGGCAAAGTGGGTGCAGCTGTTTGAGAGTCCTGGGTTCTCTCCCTGAAGTTACCTTGTCCAGCCCCTCAGCTGCCTTGAGGGCAGAGGGGGGCTCTGGGGATTGGTGGTTAGGGGTGCAGAAGACTCGAGCACAGTCTGTTGAAGGGCTGGGAGTTCGCTGCTCTTCTCCAGGCTAGGGGCTGTGCAGAGCAGTGGTGTAGCTAGGACAGGAAACTTGGATGGGCCCCGACTTTCAGGTGGGCAGGCAGTGAAGGGGGATAGGAGGGATGGGGGGTTTGCCTCCCCCCACCACCTCTACCGCTTAGCAGGTGCTAAGTATCAGAGGGGTAGCCGTGTTAGTCTGGATCTGTAAAAGCAGCAGAGAATCCTGTGGCACCTTATAGACTAACAGACGTTTTGGAGCGTGAGCTTTCGTAGTGAATACCACTCGTCAGATGCAAGTAGTGGAAATATTTTACTTTGCCATGCGCCTTTCAGGGCGCTGCATGTTATGTGCTTGTCTGCCCCAATGACGACAGATGGGTTTCCGTCCTTCCAGCGGCCAGATCGCAGGGGGAGTTGAGGAACTGCACTGGGTGCTAGAAGATGAGGCTGCCCGGGGCACACTGGCTGCAGGGCTCACCCATGGGGCAGAGAGAGGCCCCACCACGGTTTGAACTCGACCGCCCCTCCTGCCCCGGCTCAGTGTCGTCTGCCCAGCTGGCCGCTGCTCCGGTCTCCTGCCCCAGCACTAGCCCTACCCAGACCTGCCCTGACAAGCTCCCCTTCCCCCAACCTGGACAAACTCCCTCCTCCAGTCTGTGGATTCGGGGGCTTTGGCCTGATTGGGTGGCGCTGGTGCGGAGAAGGATCTCCATCTGTAGCACTCACTGGGCCTGCATAACAATGTCATGAGCGCTGTCTGACCAGCAGGGAGCCTCGACAGCTGTGTGCCATGGGAAAACGCTGAATTAGCCTTTTATACTTTTTGAAAAATGAGAAATCATCTAACCTTGTTAGCGAGTCTCCATAGCCGGCTCCCTGTATTCACCGAACTGAAGCTGACAGCCTGGCTCTGAGCAACAGGACTTGGGCCATCAGCCCTGTGACAGGGTTTGGGCTGTGGGTCCTGAGCAGCTCGGTTAGGCTGTGGCTCCGGGCTCCAACTGTCAGGTGAAGCCCAAGTCCTGCCGTGGGAGGCTGACAGCAGGAGCCCCATGGCCCAGGGCTGAAGCTCTCCGAAATATCTGAATTTCTGATTATCCGATCTGGGCCCAGTCCCCTTAAATTGGACAAACGGGGTTCACGGGGTTCCATTGGTCCCTCCCGTATCGTGGTAGGGAAAGTAAAGTTCCATGTTCATTTTAATTGCCGAAAAAACACAGATTTTAGTTTTTTTTAATCTGATTTTTTTTTTATGACGGAAAACTGGCCTCCCTGCTGGTAGTCTGCACACCCTGGTGTGTGTGGGGGGGGGGGACTGTGTGCCACTGACCTGCTGCACGCCATATGGCTCAGCCCCGCTGAGAGCAGGACTGCCTGCGGCTAACTCCCCCTATCCCCAACAGCATCAACTAGAAGGGTGCTGCCAGTACCTAAATTGGCTGGGGACGGGGGCGCATGGCCAGCAGCTTAGGCAGCGAGGACCTCCTGTCTCTCACTATGTGCTGGGGCCTGGAGCCCCTGCTTGGTGCAGGGACAACACCAGGCAATCGTGGCGGAGAAGCATGCTTCACTCGGCCTCAGCCCACAGGAGGCTGCCTGTGCTGCTATGATCAAGGCCCCCACATTAACGTATGTATAGATAATAATAATATACGAGCTGTGGGTGTAGCAGATGCCTGGCTTCCACGGCCTGATAGATCATTATGGCACCGGCCGGCTTCCCACCCAGCTGTGCTAGCCACACCTGAAGCTCCCCCTCTCCAGGCCCCCCAGCAGAGCAGGCTGCACCCACACAGCAGAGGGGCCACAGAGCGACTCGCCCGTCCTCTTCTATGCGTTGGGGGAGCCCAGGGCCCCTGCCGTCTCAGGCTGCTGCATGGCAGTGGGGGGTCCCAAGTGTGTGTGGTGGGGCGTGTAGGTAGCAGGTAAGCTTGGCTCTTCCCAGCATGAACCCTCCTCTCCTGCTGTCCAGCTGGCTGTTAAGTTAGGCTGAACGAGGCCCCTTGGGGGCTGGCACTGCCGCAGGCTGCGTTTGAAGCCATGAGCAAGGTTGGTGAAATGTATTTGAGGCTATCTAGGACCCCTGCCAATAGGGACCAGTCCGCGTCCCCGCAGCTAACCCCACGTTCCCGCCGTGGAAGCCGGCCTCAGCCGCCATCTGGGGCAGGGGGCAGGCCAGGGCTTGGCTCTCAGGCCCACCAACTTGTAGAGGGATCGGGGAGGTTAAAATGCGGTGGGGCATGGGGTCAGCAGGGGCATGGCCCCTCAAGCCAGCGCAGCTCCAGTGGGGCGGTCTGGCACGCCCGGCCTGCGTTTCGGCCCAGCTGGACTGTGCCCCTGGGCTGGACAGGCTGAGCGCTCCCGCCCTGCCCAGAGGATGCCCCGCTGGACGGAGCGCACGGCCCGTCCCCGTCTGCTCCCCCGACGGCTGAGCGCAGTTGGCGGCGCAGCCGGGGTGGGCGCCCTTGTCGCTCCGCCCCGGCCCGGCTGCGCTCCGCCCGCTCCGGCGCGCGGGGACTCGGCCGTGACGCGCCGCGCGGGCTGGGGGCGTGGCGTCGCCCCCGGCGGCGGGGAAGGGAGCCGCACGGTTAGCGGGATCCGGCTCGCGGAGGCTGCCCGGGAGCCGCGGCCCGCAGGGGCGCGGCAAGTTGTCCGGACATGGGGGAGTCCGGCCTCCGATCCCGCCCTGCGATCATCCTTCCCCGCAAGCGCGTTCATCCCCCGGCCCTGCCCACCCGCAGGCCGGTCCCTCGCGCCCTTCTCCCTTCTGCTCTCCTCCGCCCGGCCCCGCATCCACCCTGCACCGCTTCCGGGTCCCGCAGCCCCCGCTCCGTGCCGTCCCCGTAGTACGCCCCCGAGCCGCACTGCCCTCCGTCTGCCCCGCCCCAGCGCCCCCCCCCCCCGTTCCTTTCCTGATGTTTTTCTAATTTATGTTTGAGACGCAGACCGTGTTTCCCGTCTCCCCTGAGCTCGGGTCACCCGGGGTGTCACCGCCCCACACCCTCCTGGAGGTCCCTTCACGGCGACCTTCATGCGCTAGGCAGTCCCTCCGGCACCAGCACTTCAGACTGCCCCGAGGGGAGCTCCCCTCTCCCACAGCGAGGTAGGGATCCCCCCATGGCAGAGCCACCCCAGCTCCCTTAACAGCATCCAGCAGCTGGTCCCTAGCTGTATCCCTGATCAGCCCAGCGGTTTGGTGTCTGGGGAGTGGGAAGTACCTTTAACTCCCAGGAAGCCCCAGGGGGTGCTTGCCTGTTCAACTTTCCTCACAGCCCCCTCTGTGGGTTTTCATTGCCTGTCAGAAACAGGGCTGGGGGAGTTTTGTAAGCATCTGGTGATGCACTTTGCTTCACGGCCCCCAGGCAGATAGAGAATTGGCCTTGTTTTACAGCTGGGGAAACTGAGGCACAGAGATGGACTCACCCAGGGTCACTCAGGTGATACTGGCCTGTCAGGGTGCTGAGCACGGACGATCCCAGCTGTGAGGGGGTGCAACCCTTCTGGAAATCCATCCCTGGGACCCCCTGAGCATAGTGATCCCCAGACCCCTGCCCTAGCCACTGAACCCCACTCCCCTTCCAGAGCTGGGAACAGAACACAGGAGTCCTGACTCCCGGTTCCTTCCCTAAGCACTAGACCGCACTCCCCTTCCCATAAGTAAGACTAGAACCCACGCATCCTGGCTCCCAGCCTTCTGCTCTGTGCAGTGACAGAAGGTCTCAGAGGCGAGTGCGTAAGGAATGTGCTGGGGGGGACTATGTGTGAAAGCAGAACAGCAGGGGGCTTGTGGGGAGCACTTGCCAAGAGGGGCCTTTCCCAGGCAGCTGTGCAAGCCCATCTGTGCGAAGAGTCCTCTGCTAGACAGGCGTCTCTGCTGAAGCTCTTGAGAGCTGGCAGCTCTGGAGGTAATTCCCCTCCCCACCCCCAGGGGGGATGGCTCCTGCCCCTCAGCCAGGGGCTGTGTGGGGAACTGCAGCAGATCCCCCCCAGCTCCACCCCTGCCCCCATGAAGGAGCCATTATAAACCAGCCCTTTCTCTTTTCCCCTGCCCACCAGGGCCCAGTCCCTGCTTGCTGGCAGCAATTCCCCCGACTCTGGCTCATGAGAACCCAAACACTGCATGACTGGTAATTGAGCTCCAATCGCTCCAGCCTGCTGGCTCCACATTGCTGTGCCTGCTCTTAGAGGTGGGGTGAACTGAAGCAGAGAGAGGGGAAGGGATTGGCCAGGAATAGAACCCAGGAGTCCGGGCTCCCAGCTCCTCCTCTCGCTGCTCCTGTGCCGTGGTTTCACACTGCCGGTTACCCAGGCTCCCGTCCAGGCAGCACTGGTAGGAAATCCCAGGCCAGACGGCCGGGGGAAGAGCTGAGGAGGCAGAGTGATGCAGAGAGGTGGCTCCGGAGCTGCAATTGAGGATGCTCTTGCGCCGAGAGGGGCTGGGGACAGGAGCAGACAGACAAGGCAGAGTGCAGAAGGGGCAAGTCCTTGGGCCGGTTTCTTTGGAACAGGGGCAGGGCAGGAGACGACTTGAGCAGGGCCATTAGTGCATCTGATCATGGTCAGGAACATGCAAGGAGCTGCCCTGCTCCGGCCTGGGAGACGCGGCAGCGCCAGGCGAGCTATTCCTGGCTCTGGGTTTATTCCAAGCCATTATCTACTAGGCCTGGGGGTTTGCTTGCTGGCTGTCGGTGACAAGATGTAGCCACATCCCCTCCCTGGTGGCCAGCACCGTGCTCCATAGGCTGCATAATGCCTGCAGCCCGGCACACAGACCCAGCCACTGGCCTCCATTCTGCTGCCCCCATTCCCAGGGCTGGGTTTCTGCTAGGCGGGAGTGTGGGAGGGGAATCATCACATGCTTCCAGGCCCCCATGCATCTTGCCAAGCTGTGGAATCCCAAGGGCTGTTAATAATGAGATGGGCTGTTTTAATGTGCCTGTGAAATCTCACAAGAGCCCAAGGATCTCGTGGCTGTTTGTGCCCCAGTGAAATGCAGCCACCTCTGGGGTGGAGCTCTGCAGACAGCAGCGAGGAGAGGGGGAGCATCTGGCAGAGCAGGCAGGGGCAGGATCCAAAGGGGGACTCCTAGGTGTACCATGACTGTACCAGCCTTTGCCACCCTATCGAACTGTATTTTGCTAGTCTACTCAGGGGTGCCTGCACCAGGTGCTGACCGAGAAAGACAGGTCCAGCCACGTGGGGGGGAACTAGACAGGTCCAGCCACGTGGGGGGGAACTAGCCAGTGATATTACCCTGGAGAGCTCTCAGCTCAGCCTTGCTCCCTTAAAGCAAGTGAAACCAGCCCTCCCTCCCATGCCAGTCTGTCACCTCCCACTGCCCAGGAAGATTAGGGGGCGCTTATCTGATGGCTAGAGCACAGGGCTGGGAGTCAGGACTCCTGGGGTCTACCCCAGTTCTGGGAGGAGGGTGAAGTCTAGTGGTTAGAGCAGGGGGGTGGGAGTCAGGATTCCTGGGGTCTGTTCCTGGCTCATGCTGTGACTGACTCATCTGTCCCAAGGGGATAATGGAGCCTCTTGGCGTCAGAGTGCAGGGCTCTGCTTCCCCATTTGCAAAGTGCTGTGAGGGCCTGTCCCGGATCCCAGGATTGGTGCCACACCCCAGCTTTGGGACAGGCCCTTGGAGGGACCCCTTTAATGTGCTGGACGCCCAGGGGGTCTCACTTCCTCCAGGGCAGCCTCGGGGCCCCCCGGCCTCCTGAGACTGACCCTCGGGGCTCCAGCCCTCCTGCCCCATCTGGTGCAGCCGGGTCCCCTCCTCAGGGTCGGACACCCCTCCCGCCCCTCCCCCAGCCCAGCTGTGTTCCCTGGAGCCCAGCATTGGAGTCCTCAGCCCGGGCCCCGCCAAGCTGTAGGTCAGGCACTGTCTGTCTGCTTGTCTGCCCTCCTTGGTGAGAGCCTGGACTCCCAGCTGCCAGCTCGGATCCACACACCTTCCCTGTCCTTCGTTCTCTGCTGAGTCTGTGCCCAGCTTCCCCAGGGGTGAGGGGGTGGAATCCATCTCTCTGGGGAGCTGGGTGTCAGCGTCCTGGTGTTTGGTAGATTCTCCATTGATAAGGGGTCGCCTCGGCCAGTCTTTTTTAATGACCCATCCCAGCTCATGCAGCCTGCGACATTGGTACCTAGGTCTCTCTGCCTGCCCTAAGAGCAAACAGTCCCTTCCCCCACTGGGTAGCCATGCGAAATACAGGGGAAACTGAGGCACACAGGGGCTTCCTAAAAACTTTATAGAAAATTCCCCCTTGGGGCTCTGGGCCAGGCAGGGAGGGGGTTTGAGCCCAGCCCTAGGCTGTTTGCGGGACTTGGACCACACTGCTGGGCTGGATGAGGGGACAGCAAGGCCGGCAGCGCAGGCAGGATGGCACGGGCGCCAACTCTCGTGCCCATCCGGTGAGGTTTGAAAGTGTTTGGCTGCTAATCAAGACGTGGCAGGAGGCTCTCCCATGGGAGCGAGTCCAGGACTGGACCGCCATGACTAAAGAGGAGCCCTAGGCTGGATTTCACCGTCATGGAAGGACCAGGGTCCTTTCCTAAGTGGGGGTGGGAAGATAGGCAGGGCTGTGGGAGCTGGCTGCCCCTGTGATACTAGCATCCAGGGGGCTGCTCGGGCTGGGCCATTGACACATCCTGGCAATGACAGGGACAGCCCAACCCTGGTGGGTCTGTGCAGGACCCTGCTCAGCTTGTTCCTAGTGGTACGGTCCCTGTGATATCCCGGCTTGTGTGGGTAGAAGACTTGCTGCCCTCTAGGGGCTGGGCCTGCTACTGCTGCTGTGTTGTGGCCTGGGTTCTAGTCCCAACTAGGGTTGGTAACGCCTGGGTGGGGCCTGTAGTTTGCGGGACAGTTATCACTCCAGGGGGGCTGAGACTCTCGGCAAACCCCTCGTCTGCCCAGGGGTGGGGGCTGTGACCCAGTGGCTTAGGGCAGAACTGACAGCAGGGCAGGGGTTAGTTTCATGCTGCGGGGATGGACCAGGAAGAGCGACTGAGCCTTCCCAGGGTGGATGGGAGCTCGGCACCCCCTGGGTTAGGGCAGGGGCCATGTCAGGACTCCTGGGTTCCCTTCCTGTCTCTGCCACTGGCTTGGGGTGACCTTGGACTGTGCTTGGGACTGAGAGGTGGAGGACATGAGAATCGGGGCCGGGGCTGCTCCCCTCTGGCCAGAGTTCCCTCACTCTGGCCAAAGAGGATGTTGGTGTGGGAGCAGAAGGGCCAGGGCCCCTAGTGGTGCTGGGCTTGGTGCAGATGAGGGGCCGGAAGCCATGTGGGGAGCTCGGCCCTGGGGGTGCAGGCAAACAGGGATCCCCTCCCAGAGGCTGCAGTCGGTGTGAAAGGGCCTTGGCAGCCCCTGAGCTTGCTCCCTTCCCTGCATTGCAGGTCTGGGGCCTCCAGGCTTTGCTGCCACACATGCATCCCCCTCCCTCGGCAGCCAGCGGGCGTCCCTCCCTTAGGGCCGGATTCTCTCACCCCTGAGTGGCCCCACTGCAGGGGCTGGCTCTGCAGGTTCCGAAAGTCACCTTTCCAGGCTGCACCAGGCTGACAGTGCATCTCCCTCATCCGGTGCAGGTGACTCTGGCGCAGGCCTCAGTGCTCCTGGGGTTGGGGGGAGCAGAGCCGGGGCTGGAGCGGGGAGCAAATCTGGGGCTCCACAGGGCAGGGTAGGTGAGGGAAACAGATCTGGGGCTCAGCAGGACAGGGGGGAGGAGCAGAGCTGGGGCTCTGTGGTGGAGGGGGGAGCAGAGCTGGGGCTGCATGAGACAGGGGAGTAGAGCCGGGGCTCTGCGGGGCAGGAGGAAGTGGAGCTGGGGCTCGGTGGGGTGGGGAAGGAGCTGGGGCTTGGCGGGGCAGGGGGGAGCAGGTCTAGGGTTCCATGGGACGGGGGGAAGCAGAGCTGGGGCTCTGCGGGGCTGGTGGGGAGCAGGTCTGGGGAGCGGAACTGGGGCTCTGCAGGATTGTGGGGGGAGCAGGTCTGGGAAGCGGAGCTGGGGCTCTGTGGGTCTGGGAGGGAGCAGGTCTGGGGAGCAGAACTGGGGCTCTGCGGGATTGTGCGGGGAGCAGGTCTGGGGAGCGGAACTGGGGCTCTGCGGGATTGTGGGGGGAGCAGGTCTGGGGAGCGGTGCTGGGGCTCTGCGAGTCTGGGAGGGAGCAGGTCGGGAGTGGAGTTGGGGCTCTGTGAGATTTGGGGGAGCGGCACTAGGGCTCTGCGAGGCTGGGGGGAGCAGGTCTGGGGAGTGGAGCTGGGACTCTGTGGGATTCGGGGGAGCGGTGCTGGGGCTCTGCGGGTCTGGGGGGAGCAGGTCTGGGGAGCGGAGCTGGGGCTCTGTGGGGCTGGGGGGGAGCAGGTCTGGGGAGTGGAGCTGAGGCTCTGCGGGATTCGGGGGAGCGGCGCTGGGGCTCGTAGGGTGTAGGGGAGTGGAGCCAGGGATCCATTGCAGGGAACATACAGGGCTCGTTGCTGAACATTCCCACCCCGCCATGGCTCTCTTTGTTGTCAGCCTGGGCTGTGACCAGCTGTTGGGGGGACAGGGGCCAGCTTGGTGGGTGGGGGCGCAGGGGGCGCTTGAGTCGGCTCGACCCACAGGTTAGATGAGGTGGAAGCAGAAATCTCTGTTCCCTGCCCTCCACCCCAACTAGCGCTCTGTGGTGGGGGTGCTGGGAGGGGCGATCCCTGGGGAGCTGGCTGTGCTGGGGAGGATGAGCTGGGTGGGGCCTCTGACCAGATAAAACCCCTAATCCCCTAGGAGGCAGCGTGCAGATGTTTGCTCTGGCCCTGTGCCCCATGGCTCAGCGCCCCCCTAATCTGCTGTGGGAGCCCCGTGCTGGATTAGCTGGGCGGAAGTCCGCCTGCCGTGGTTAACCCTCAGTGCTCCCGGCTCTGCCCGTCAGCAGGACCTGAGGGGGTGTGGGGGGAATGACAGGCTAGGAAACAGGTGGCCAGGGAGCCAAGGGGGCATGTGCAAATTACCGCCCAGGGCTGCATGGGGCTGGGAGGGAGTTGTGCCCGTAGGCAGCACCCTGGGCTAAGGACAGCAGGAGCCCTCAGCGAGACGGCCCCTGGGTCCTGGCCCAGAGAGTGCCAGGCCTGTACCCAAGCTCTGTTGGGGGGGCTTGTGGCGGCTGCCCTGTGGCTCCCCTCGCAGAGGAAGGGTGGCCTTGTACCTAGCACTCTCCTCTGTCCGTTTAGGAGACCTGGGTCAGTTCCCTGCTTTGCTGCACACGTGCTGTTTGAGCTTGGCCAAATCCGCCCCATTGCTCCTTTCCAGAGTCAGCCGCCCCATGGGCCCTGCAGCAGGGTCACACAGCGGGGCAGTGGCAAGAAGGGAACCCAGGAGTCCTGGCTCATCCCTACTCTAACAACAAAGCCGCACTCCCTCCCGTGCTGGGCATGGAATAGCAGCCGGGGTCCTGGCTCCTTTCCTGCCTCCCTGCCCCAGTTAATAGGTCTCTGGGTCGCAGCTGCTTATCTGGTTACAAGGAACCTCCTCGCGGAGCCCCTGCTACACAACCCCCAGCTCCGTGTGCAGGGGGTGGAGTCCCCCACGGTGCGCCGGAAGTTGGTCCTGGCAGAAGCTACCAGGGTCAGAGACCTTCTGGACTACGACTGGGGAGACTGGCTGGATCCCCTGACGCTCGCTCAGTGTATGGGGCTCTCCAGACATTGTACTCCCCGGCGCGTACTATAGGAGGTGAAGGCCGCTTTGCCGCCCGCTGCTCGGGCCTACCTCGACCGAGTCCTGCATGAGGGCACGCCCTGCCCACCCTCTACCCTGAGCCCTCCGGAGCTTTTCATCGGGCCCCTGCCCCGTGGACCCGACCGGCCGTCCTGCCCCTTCTCCGCAAGCCGGCTGCACGATCTGCAGCCGGTCCACTTCCATACAGCGCCAAGGAAACATCTCTACACATTCATGCTCCACACCCTTCACTTCCTCACCCTCGTGTCCTGCCCCGACGCAAAGTGGCGGGACCTCCTGCCACCTCTCGAGGGTGAGGAGCCCCGGTGGGCCAGCCTGTACTCTACCCTGGTCCTGAGGCCTGCCAGGGATATCAGTTGGCGGCTCCTTCATGAAGCCGTGAGCATGGAGTGTATTTGGCGCGGTTTACCCCTGCCCCAGACACCTGTCCCTTCTGCGGCGTGAGGGAGACCCTGGCGCACGTTTACTTAGAGTGCGCCAGGTTGCAGCCCCTCTACCAGCTCCTCACCAATATCCTGTTGCATTTCTGGCTACACTTTTCCCCTCACCTCCTTCTCTATGCACTCCCTATCCGTAGCCCCACAAAGTTGCAGGACCTCCTGGTCAACCTCCTCCTCGCCCTGGCTAAAATGGCCATCTACACGACCAGGGAGAGGAGGTTGGCCAATGGAGACCCCTGTAACTGTGGGGCTTGTTTCCAATCCCTCGTCCATTCACGTATCTGGGCGGAGTTCCTCTGGGCGGCGTCCACTGGCTCCCTTGACGCCTTCGAGGAGCAGTGGGCGCTGTCCGGGGTTCTCTGCTCGGTGTCCCCGTCAGGCTCCCTTCTTATGACCCTCTGACCGCACTTCTGTCCCTGTTCTTTTATTAGTTGTCCCCTGTAATCAGTGAGCTTCTGTGGTCCTGTGGGTCCTCCCCTTAGGCTGTGGGCGGATCCACTTCCTGGAAACCCAATAGGTACAGGGAGCGCTCCACTTCCCGGAAACCCAATAGGTACAAGGAACATGGCTGTGGCTGGTGGGATGTGTCGGGGTGGATCTGGGCTGTGTGAGTGAAAGCGAGGGTCCCAGCGTGGGGTGGGGTGTGAGTGCGAGGGGGTGCCCAGCATTGGGTGGGGGCATTGTCCTCCATACAGTACAGAATCAGGTTCTGTCAGTTCTGTCTGTCTTATGGCCCCTGTCACCCTGGTATCTGGATGCCTCACAGCCAAACACTCCTGAGAGGCTGGGCTGGGCTGGGCAGGGCAGGAGAGGGCTGGGCTGGGCAGGGCAGGAGAGGGCTGAGCAGGGCAGGAGAGGGCTAGGCTGGGCTGGACAGAGCAAGAGAGGGCAGAGCAGGGCAGGAGAGGGCTGAGCAGGGCAGGAGAGGGCTGGGCAGGACGGGGCTGGGCTGGGCTAGGCTGGCCAGGGCTGTCATCCCCATGTCCCAGCGGGAAGCCAGGGTCCAGAGGGGCTGCCTGAGTCTCTATGGCCACAGGGGCAGTTGGTGGCAGACCAGGAAGTTGAACCTGCTGTCCCACGGCCTCCCCCCAACCCCCTTTGTCTGCTCCTTGCCCTGAGGCTGGATCCCTCCTCCCCCCCGGGTTCATTACCAGATCTCAGGGCTGAGCGGGAGCTCAGAGGGGTGCTGGTGACCTAACTGGGTAGTTCCCTTCTCCCCACAGCCAGGCCAGCCCCAGCCAAATCTTTGGGGCTGCAGCTGAGGCTTAAATCCCCGACTCTGGTTGTGCAAAGACATGAGTGCTGCTGCCGCCTCTTCCTAACGCTGAGGTGCGAACCCTGGGGTGAGGCTGGACTCCAGCTCCGAGAGCTGCGCCCAGCCCCCATCCTTTTGGCTGGCTCCAAAGCCTCTTCACTTCCTGTCCTAAAGTGGGCTGGGGTGCTGCTGGCAGTTGTTTGAACAGCTGCCCTGTGAAGCGAATCCAGCTCCCAGGGGCTGGGGACGAGAGGAGCTAGGACACTCTGCCTCAAAAGCCGGGGCTGGCCCTGAGTTGCAGCCCATGCCGCATGTGAGCAACAGAGAGCCCCTCTCCTCCCGGACGGCTGGGAAGGGCAGGACAGGGCCGAGAGGGGAAATTCCTCTCCCGCTAGCGAATGCTGGAACAGTTGCCGGGCTTGGCTGGGAGCACGATGGCTCAGCTGCCCTGGTGGCCTTCCAACACTCAGCACAGGGGAGATCGCAACTGCAGGGAGCTGAATCCATCGCCTGCCCCAGCCCCTCCAGCTCCTGGGGCCTCTCGGCCTCCATGGGCAGCTCATGAGCTAAGCAGGGCACCTGGCATCCTTGCCGGCATGGGAGACCTAGGAAAACTCAGCTACGGGGTGGGGGGGGGCGCTCAGCAGGGGGCGCTTTCCCCTCAGAGAACCTGACGAGGTGCGAGGGGTGCTGTGCTGCCGGGGGTTGGGCAGAGGTTCAGCAGGGGGCACTGTGCTGAAGAGGTCCGGACAGGGGCTCAGCTGGGGGTGCTGTGCTGCAGAGAGTGGGGCAGAGGCTCAGCAAGGGGTGCTGTGCTGAAGGGGTCCAGATGGGGTCTCAGTAGGGGACTTTCTCACCTTCCAATCAGGGCTGAGCTCAGTATAGACTTGGGGGGTGCTGTGCTGCATGGAGTGTGGTGGGGGCTCAGCACGGGGCACTCTCCCCTCAGAGCTGAACCTGACGAGGTGCGAGAGGTTCTGTGCTGCAGAGAGTGGGGCAGAGGCTCAGGAAGGGGTGCTGTGCTGAAGGGGTCCAGATGGAGTCTTACTAGGGGACACTCTCACCTTGCAATCAGGGCTGAGGTCAATATAGACTTGGGGGGCGCTGTGCTGCATGGAGTGTGTTGGGGGCTCAGTAGGGGGCACTCTCCCATCGTAGTCAGTGCTGAACTCGGCACAGCTCTAGGGGGTGCTGTGCTACAGGCAGGAGGGCGGGGTCAGCAGGGGGCACTATGCTACAGGCAGGAGGGCGGGGTCAGCAGGGGGCGCTATGCTGCAGGGAGCAGGGTGGGGGCTCAGCAGGGGGCACTCTCCCCTCACAGTCTGGGCTGAACCAGTGTCCCAGTATGGGGCTTGGGGCTGCTGTTTGTCAAATGAGTTGTCAAAGTGAGGCACCAGCCACCTCTGGCCGTTGCATATCCCCTGTGTTCCCAAATGAGCTGGGCAGGTACATCCCACCTCCCCCTGTGTTGTCAGTTAGATACGTCATTACCCTTCATGTCCTGCCCTAATCTGTTGCGCAGCGATGCTGTGTGCTGTTCACACTGGCTGCCTCCTCTCCCTCCAACCCCGAGACAGATGCATTTCAGCATGGGGTAAAGGGGTGTTGAGATAGCTAGTGCTGTGGAAGGCCCATTAAAATCAATTGAGGGGGGTGTAAAGGGACCCCTCTTTCCCAGGGAGTGGATCAGGGAGAATCAGGCACAGGAGGGGGGGTAAGCAGACAGTTGAGCTGTAACCTGAGCCAGGAGCAGGGTTGGGAGAAGTGACACCTTCTAGCCCTGAGACTGGACAAAGGAGAGGAGGAGCTGGGGGGAGGGGGGAGAGAGCTGCTGGAGGAGTTTTTAGTTTCAGTTTGGTGCTGGGTGGTGGAATGCAGGGAACCCCAAGGCTGGGGTCTAAGCTCCCTGCCCCCCAGAAGGACTTGACTGAGGGGTCCTGGTTATACCTACAAGCTCTGTTTTGGGTTGCATTCCTATAGTCCAATAAACCTTCCATTTTCCTGGCTGGCTGAGAGTCACGGTGAATCCCAGGAAGAGGGTGTAGGGCCCTGACTTCCCCACCCTGGTGACAACTGATGGCAGTGGTGGGATCTACTGTACCCCGTGGATGGCGCTTCCTGCAGTAAGTGACTGGGGAGCAGTAAAACGAAGGGGGATTGTCAGGGAGCAGGTGTGCTGAAGAGTCAGAGAGAGATGGTTTCAGGGGGTGATTAACCCCTGGGAATGTGTGACCAGAGAGAAGGACTTTTGCAATAACAGGGTTCCCCTGGGGACTGCAGCAAGCGGTCCCAGGGGTGGAGGAGTCTGCAGCTTGACCCTGGCAAAGAAGTGGTGACCTCAAGAAGGGCTGGCACACTCCACAGTTTCTAGGAAGAACCCCTAAAGCTGAGAGCACAAGTGGCCAGCAGGAAGATGTATGCTAAAAGCATTTAGAGTGACTTGGTGGGGCTGTGCAGGCAGAGGGGGCTCCGCATTGGGAGTTCCTCCAAAGAACAGCTGATTGCCCAGTTGGAGGAGAAGGATCGCTTGGATGAACCGGTCCTCTGTCCCTGAGGGAAGCTGCCTGGCGGACGCAGTGTGGGCCCCCAGGCCTGACCTGGCTGGGAGGGGTCAGACTGCTGCTGAGGACATCCTGAGATCCTTCCTACCTATGCCTACGGGAGGGGTTGGGGGAAGCCCAGTGAATACCTGGCGGCCAGCAGGGGATTGTCCCGGCGGAGCTCCCCATCCCTGGAGCTGAGGTGGCTGGAATGTGAGAGGGAGATGAGGCTGAAAGAGCTTGAGTTGAGGCAGCAGGAACTGAAGCAGGAGCAGGAAGAATGGGAAAAAGCAGCGGCAGCATGAAGAAAAGCAGCATCAGCATGAGCTGGAGGAGATGGAGAAACAGCATCAGCATGAAGAGAGACAGAGACAGCATAAGCTGGAGCTGGCCAGGCTGAGGAGCAGTGGGCTCCCGGCTGCAGTGAGTGAGGGGGGACCCAAAACTGCAAGGAGCTTTGATAAGTGCTTCCTAGCCTAGCGTAAGGAGGGGAAGGACATGGATAGCTTCCTGACAGCCTTTGAGAATGCCTGCAAGCTGCACAGGGTTGACCCTGCAGTCAGGCTCCAGTTTCTCACTCCCTTACTGGACTCCAAAGCCGTGGAGGTGTACAACTGAATGAAAGGGATGGAGGCAGGGGACTATGAGCTGTTCAAAAAGGCCCTGCTCTGCGAGTTTGGGCTGGCTCCCGAGGTGTACCGGAAGAGATTCTGGACTCAGCATCAAACCCCTGAGGTCACATACCAACAACTGGTCAACCGGATGCAGGATATGCCTGCAAGTGGACAGCTGGGGCCCAAGCTAAAGAGGACCTGCTTGACCTAATCGTACTGGAGCAACTGTATGAACAGTGCCCATCCAACCTGAGGCTATGGTTGGTGAACAAAAAGCCGGAGAACCTGCAGCACGCAGGGCAGCTGGCTGATGAGTTTGTGAACAGTCGGGCAGGGGATAGCAGGGAGGAGTCCCAAAAGAACAGACCCACCGCAGTGCAGAGAGAGAGTCACCATGGGACCTCCCAGCGGGGAAATATGGAGAACCCCCTCCAAAGGGGATTACCTGGAGTCAGGACCATCCGACCCACTTGAGGGGACCAATGGGACATGAGCTGCTATCACTGTGGCCAGAGAGGCCACATATGGTCCCAGTGCCCCAGGCTCAGGGACAGACTGAGCAGACCCAAACCACTCAGGGTTAACTGGGTAGAGACCCTGTCGGATGCGGGGCAGATGGCCCAAGCAAGGGGGACTGACAGTTTACTACCTGCTCAGGAGGGAGGAGTGCCCCAGGCCAGCTCCTCTGGAGAGAGAGATGTTCCAGACTCAGGGTTCTTGGTTTACAGGGTGGGCTGCCCCTCCAGAGAGAGTGCCTTGTTCCCCTGGAGGTGGATGGGAGGAAGGTCAATGAATATTGGGACACGGGCTCTGAGGTGACGCTGACCCAGCCCGAGGTGGTGGCTCCAGATTGGGTGGTGCCCAACACCTACCTGACCCTGATGGGGGTGGGTGGGACCCCATTCAAGGTGGCCGTGGTGAGGGTACAACTGAAATGGGGGGCCAAGGAGGGCCCTAAGGAAGTGGGGGTGCACCATCATTTGCCCACTGAGGTGTTAATTGGGGGGGGACCTAAAGGACTCTCCAAGCAACTCCCAGACCGCCCTGGTCGTGACCTGTAGCCAGAGCCAGCGAGGAACACTATGCCCTGACCTCAGGAAGGCGCTGGACGCTACCGTAGTGGGGAGGCAGTGCCCAGGAACAAGACTCAGAGAGGCCGCAGCTTCAGACCTGGCCAGCGAGAGGGAGCAGGCCCCCGTCCCTTCCCCAGGCGCTGAGTTCCAGGCCGAGTTGCAGAAAGATCCCTCCTTGCAGAAGCTAAGGGACCTGGCTGACCTCAGTGTGACACAGACTATGGGGAGAGGCTGCCAGGAGAGATTCATGTGGGAGAAGGGATTTCTGTACCGAGAATGGGCTCCCCCAAGGGAAGTGGAGTCATGGGGGAGCAGGAGGCAGCTGGTGGTCCGCCAGAAGTTTCACCACAAGCTACTGTACCTCGTCCATGACATCCCTCTTGCAGGACACCAGGGAATCCAGTGCACCAGGCAGAGGCTGCTACAGAACTTTTACTGGCCTGGGGTCTTTACTACGGTCCAACAGTACTGCCGATCCTATGACCCCTCTCAGAGGGTGGGGAAGGCCTGGGACAAGGGGAAGGCAGCTTTAAGGCCTTTGCCTATCATAGAGGAGCCTTTTCAGAAGGTGGTTATGGAGATAGTGGGGCCACTCAGCAAGACGACCTGATCGGGGAAGAAATACATTCTGGTGGTGGTAGATTACGCCACCTGCTATCCCGAAGCAGTGCCCTTAGCTTCCATTGAAGCGGACACCGTGGTGGATGTGCTTCTGACCATTTTCAGCCGAGTGGCATTCCCCAAAAAAGTGCTGACAGACCAAGGGTCCAGCTTCATGTTGGCCCTGCTCCGGTGCTTGTGGTTGGAATATGGGGCTCGGCACAGCTGGGCCTCAGCATATCACCTCCAGTCCAATGGGCTGGTGGAGAGGTTCAATGGGACGCTAAAGATGATGCCGAAAACCTTTATGAACCAGCACCCACAGGATTGGGACAAGTACTTACCTCACCTGCTGTTCACGTACAGGGAAGTGCCCCAGGAGTCTACCAGATTTTTGCCTTTCGAACTGTTATATGACAGGAGGGTAAGGGGGCCCCTAGACCTGATGAGAGACGAATGGGAGGGGAAGGCTACTCTCGATGGAGAATAGGTGGGGAAGTATGTCCTGATCTTCCGAGAGAAACTTGCTGAACTCATGGGCCTGGCCAGGGAGAATCTCTCCAGAGTCCAGAAGAAGCAGAAGGTCTGGTATGGCTACACGGCATGGGTCCGCACCTACGCCACCGGGGATCAGGTGCTGGTTCTCATCCCTGTGAGGAAAAACAAACTAGAGGCCACCTGGGAAGGTCCTTTTAAGGTGGTCAAGCAACTAAATGAGGTAAACTATGTGGTGGAGCTGTCTAACCGGGCGCACTGCTGCCGGGTGTACCATGTCAGTACAATGAAGCCATATTATGACAGGGGGAATGTGGTGTTGGCTGTGTGTGGACATTGGGAGGAGCAGGGAGATGACCCTTTAGTAGATCTATTCCCTGGGATGAGCTGGCTCCCCTCCCCGGAAACAATTCCTCTTTATGATCAGCTAACTCCTGCCCAGCAAGCTGAGATCAGAGGGGTGTTGCATCTCTACCGACAGCTGTTTTCCAACCAGCCTGAATGCACTAATCTGACTGTCCATCGGGTGCAGACAGGATTGCACCCCCCTATAAGATGCTCTCCCTTCCAAGTCACAGGGAAAACGGCTCACGATCTGAAAAGAGAGCTCAATGAGATGCTGGCTTTGGGGGTAATCCAGCCATCTTCCAGCCCTTGGGCCTTGCCGGTGGTGCTGGTCCCCAAAAGGATGGGTCAAGCTGGTTCTGTGTGGCCTATTGGAAACTCAATGCCGTCACTGTATCTGATGCCTACCCCATGCCCAGGCCTGACGAGCTCCTAGACAAGCTGGCAGGTGCTCGGTACCTTACCACCATGGATCTTACAAAGGGTTACCGGCAAGTGCCACTGGATGCAGTTGCCAGGCTGAAATCGGCCTTTATCACCCCACTGGGGCTCTATGGGTTCCTGACCCTGCCTTTAGGCCTCAAGGGAGCACTGGCCACCTTTCAGCGCCTGGTGGATCAGCTACTGAGGGGGATGGAGAGTTTTGCTGTGGCGTATATTGATGACATCTGTATCTTTAGCCAGACCTGGGAGGACCATATTTCCCAGGTTAAACAAGTGCTGGACCGACTCCAGGAGTCTGGGCTGACCATAAAGGCTGAGAAATGCAAGATGGGGATGGCTGAAGTATCTTACCTGGGCCATCGGGTGGGGAGCAGCTGCCTAAATGCAGAACCAGCCAAAGTGGAGGTAATCAGAGACTGGCCTGCTCCCCAAACCAAAAAGCAGGTTCAAGCCTTTATTGTGATGGCGGGGTACTATCCAAGGTTCATGTCTCACTTTAGCGCCATAGCTGCCCCCATCACTGAGCTGTGCAAGAAGGGGAAGCCAGACAAGGTGGTCTGGACCGAGGAGTGCCAGGAGGCTCTCCGGGCGCTGAAGGAGGCTCTGGTCAGTGGCCCAGTTCTGGCAAACCCAAACTTTGACAAGCCCTTTATGGTGTTCACCGACACCTCAGACACGGGCCTGGGGGCAGTGTTAATGCATGAGGATGAAAAGGAAGAAAGATACCCCATCGTGTATCTGTGCAAGAAATTGCTACCCTGGGAGCAGAACTACATGGCCATCGAGAAGGAATACCTGACCATGGTGTGGGCCCTCAAAAAACTACAACCGTATCTATTTGGGAGACACTTCACCATATACACCAACCACTCTCCCCTGACCTGGCTACACCAGATGAAAGGAGCCAAAGCCAAGCTCCTGAGTGGAGCCTGCTCCTGCAGGAATATGACATGGACGTGGTCCATGTGAAGGGAAGTGCCAACATGATGGCGGATGCGTTGCCCGGAGAGGGGGCCCTGAACTTCCCCACGTCATTGGTCAGTGACCCCATTCAGTTCAGTCTCCAAGGAGGGTGGGGAGATGACCTGAGAATGTTGCAGGGGAGTTACACTGGGAATGGGGGACTTCCCTTGAAGGAAGATCCCTGAGCTGTAACCTGAGCCAGGAAGGGGGTTGGGAGACTGGACAAAGGAGAGGAGGAGCTGGGGGGAGGGGGAAGAGAGCGACTGGAGAAGTTTTTAGTTTCAGTTTGGTGCTGGGTGGTGGATTGCAGGGAACCCCAAGGCTGGGATCTAAGCTCCTTGGCCCCCAGAAGGACTTGACTAAGGGCTCCTGGTACCTACATGCTCTGTTTTGGGCTGCGTTCCTATTGTCCAATAAACCTTCCATTTTACTGGCTGGCTGAGAGTCGCGGTGATCCCAGGAAGAGGGGTGCAGGGCCCTGAGGCCCCCACACTCCGTGACAGCGTGGCAATGCTGGGCTCTGTGGGGGTGGTAGGGCCAGGCTCTGGGGATGTATGTGTGGCAGTGACAGTCTTTGGTGGGGTGGTAGGGCCAGGCTACTTAAGGGCGGTAGCACCCAGCTCTGGGGGGGTGGTAGCACCAGGCTCTGGGAGTGGTGCTAGGATTGGGCTCTGTAGGGGTGATAGCACCCAGCTTTGCCAGGGAGCAGTAGCGCTGGGCTCTGGGGGGGTGATAGGGCTGGGCTCTGGGCGGGGGGAAAGGCCGGGGGGAGAGCTGTAGCATCAGGCTCTGGGGAGATCGTAAGTGCTGGGCTCTGTAGAGGATAGGTAGCACCTGGTCTCGGGGCGGGAGAGGGGGAGTTAGTCCGGGCTCTGAGATGTGGGCTGGCTCTGCGCGGAGTGGTAGGCTGGAAACTTGTAGGGGAGGTTCCTAGTGCTGGCTCTGGAGGTATGTAGTTGCTGGGCCTCGTGGGGGTGAGCGGTGGTCAGTCGGGCTCTGTGGGCGGTAGTGGAAGGGCTGGATCTCTGCAGGGGTGGTAGCACCAGCTCTGGAGGTTGAGTGGTTAGTTCGCTTGAGGTCGTATGTCGGCTTCATGGAGGGTCGGCGCACCTGAGCTCAGGACCGGGGGTGGGGGCGTTGAGCTCTTGGGGAGGTGGTACGGGCTGGTCTGTGGCTGGTTGGGTCATAGTGCTGGGCTCTGCAGGGTCTAGTGTCGGGCTCTGGGGGGTGGGTAGCACCTGAGAAGACCTCAGAACGCGACCCACTGCAAGTTGCCTCAATCACACGTGTCATGGCAAGCCTGTCGTTATACTCATAGGCGTGGCCTCTACTCACTCCCATATCCTTGGCGCGTCTGTTATGGCGATGTGGCTCTAGTGGATGGCTTCATTAAGTCGCTGGTGCTCTGCGATGTCGGCCCTGATGCGCTCTCGTCTCGGACCTGGTGAGAGCGGACTACTATCCCTTCCATAAGAGGACCGTCCACATGTCATAAGGGCCACACCCGACCCTATAAGTCAAGCCCCTCCGCCTCGCGTGCCTCGCACGTACGATCGCGCTACTTGAAGGGCAGGGGTGTGCGGGCTTTGGAGGTAGGTTAACCTGGCTCCAGGATCCGGGGGGGAGACGGGTTAGCTCGGGCGGGGGCAGCGTTGTAAGTGTCAGCTTGCGGAGGGTCGCTCATGCGGAGGGCTCTGGCAGTGGTAGCACCTGGCCAAGGATACCGTGGGCGGCGAGGATT
>NC_133794.1:15341358-15348229 GCF_003597395.2 Chelonoidis abingdonii | reverse complement strand
GAGGGGTTAGCTCTGGGGGGGTGGTAGGGCTGTGCTGTGCTGGTGGGTCATAGTGCTGGGCTCTGGGAGGGTCGTAGTGCCGGGCTGTCGCAGTTCCAGGCGGTTGACAATTATTGTTGTAAAATCAGGGCCAAACGCCTGGCCAGGCTGGGCCCTGTGCCAGTGCCCCAAGGGTCATGCTGTCTGGCCCCCTGATGGGTCGAGCTCTGTGCTGGCCAATCACAGTGCTTGGCCAGCCAGTCAGCACTGCATGGCTTTGTCACCACCCAATCAGAGCGCTGCATTCGCTAATCATTCGGGGTAAAGACTGGAATAAACAAAGCACAGCCAATGGGAAAATGGCGTGTTCGGAGCGCAGCGATGTGTGGGGCTGAAGCAATGGGTCTCAGGGTGCTCTGAAGACCGGGGCATTGTCCTAGGAGGGAGTGAGGCCTAATAATCAAAGCAGGGGGTTGGGAGTCAGGATTGCTGGGCTCTATCCCAGCTCTGGGAGGGGAGTGGGGTCTAGTGGTCAGAGCAGAAGATGAGTGGGGTCAAGATGCCTGGGTTCTATTCCAGGTTGTATCTCTGACTGATTGTGCAACCCATCCCCAATCTGGGGCAGCCGATATCATGGCACCCAACAGAGTGTGGTGACAGGAGAGTGACCTGCAAGCAGGGCCCAGACCCCTGGGTGGCAGCACATTTTGGGGTGGGAGTGGGGGACTAGGGAAGTGATGGGCCCCAGGGCAGGTGATTGGGGAACTAAGGCAAGTGATGGGGAACAAGGGCAGGTGATGGGCCCCAGGGCAGGTGATGAGGGACTAGGGCAGGTGATGGGAGACGGGAGCAGGTGATGGGGAATGAGGGCAGGTGATAGGCCCTGGGGTGGGTGATGGGCCCTGTGGTGGGGGATGGGCGCAGGTGATGGGGGATGGGCGCAGGTGATGGGCCCTGCGGTGGGGGATGGGGGACGAGGGCAGGTGATGGGCCCCAGGGCAGGTGATGAGGGACTAGAGCAGGTGATAGGAGAGGGGAGCAGGTGATGGGGAATGAGGGCAGGTGATGGGCCCTGCAGTGGGTGATGGGGGACGAGGGCAGGTGAGAAGCCCCGGGGCGGGTGTGGGAGGATGAGGGGCCTCGGGGTGGGGCTGGGGGCACTAAAGCGGGTGATGAGGGATTAAGGATGTGATTAGGGACTAGGGCAGTGATGGGCTCCGGGGTGGGGGGTGGTACACCAGGCAGTGCCTGCTTGGGATGCTGGAGCAAGGGGAGTGGCCCGCAGAAGCTGTGGGGACACCCTGCAAGTCCGGCCTCGCATCAAACACAGCCTGGAGCTGGATCCAGCCCCCTCCAGCTCCTCCAGGGCCAGAGTGGCTGCATGTTCCCTGCCCTGTGACCCTGCTTCCCAGAGGGGATTGAGCCGACTGGAGGCCGAGCTCCCTTCCTGGACTTCAGCATCAGGAGCTGCAGGCTTCCCGTGGGGCGGGGGTGAGATAGCGCGATCTCTGCAGGGGCCTGGACCTCTGCAGCTGACCCCCCAGTTCTGGCCCATCCCCGTTCCCAGCACCCGTGGCTGGCGCCCGCCCCCGCTCCCTGCGAGCACAGGATGTGTTTGCAGCTGGAATTTTAATCTGAGCCCGTTACTGCAGCAAATGGAAAATGGTGGGTCTGGGGGAAGCGCAGGTGGCAGGGCGGGTGGCACCGGGGATCAGCAGGGGCAGAGCTGGGCTGCTGGGGAGGGCAGGGTGCCAGGCTAGGGGCTTTGGGGAGGGCAGGGTGCCAGGCTGGAGGTGCTGGGGAGGGCAGGGTGCTAGGCTGGATTTGCTGGGGAGGGCAAGATGCCAGGCTGGGGGCTTTGGGGAGGGCAGGGTGCCAGGCTGGAGGTGCTGGGAAGGGCAGGGTGCCAATGTGTGTATGTGGGGGAAAGGGGGAGCCCCCAGTGTTTATATCAGAGGCAGGAGAGCCATGGTTGGGGGGAAGGGGGAGCTACTAGTGTGTGTATTGGGGGAGGGCAGGGGGACCATGGCTCTGGGGAGGGGAAGCTGCTAGCATGTGTATCGGGGAGCAGCTGTGGGGGGCTGCGGTTGGGGGGAGGGTGAGCTGCCAGCTCCCCCAGAAGCGAGGCAGGGGCCCAAGGTGCTGGTTGGAGCTGGATCACAGGGGGGCTGTTTGGATCCAGGGGGCTGGGCTAGCCCATTAGTGAGACTCTGTGTGTCCCTGTGGCCGCAGATCCCATCTTGCTTCACCCTTGGGACCCATCGCACCAGCTAATCCGCCTCCCCATCATCCGTTCATTTGGGGAGAGCGTCCACATGGCAGCCAACATCCTGGCGTTGTGCCATGCACTGGCCATAGCGCATTCGCTGGCTGGTGTGCCAGCATTGCCAGGAAGGCACGGGGCAGCGGCCAGCACGGCCAGCACGGAGCCCTGGGGAGCTGCCATGGCTCAGATACGGCTGGAGAGATGGAAATGCTGGTTTTAGGGGGCTGTGAGGTGTAGTGGGCAAAGCAAGGGCTGAGGGACTGGGTTCTCAGCCCGGCTTTGGGGGCTGTGGGGTATAGTGGGCAGAGCAGGGGCTGGGTTCTCAGCCCGGCTTTGGGAGCTGTGGGGTATAGTGGACAGAGCAGAGACTGGTGGGCTGGGCTCTTAGCCTGGCTTTGGGGGCTGTGGGGTATAGTGGGCAGAGCAGGGACTGGTGGACTGGGCTGTCAGCCCAGCTTTGGGGGCTGTGGGGTATAATGGGCAGAGCAGGGGCTGGTGGTCTGGGCTCTCAGCCTGGCTTTGGGGGCTATGGGGTATAGCGGGCAGAGCAGGGGCTGGGTTCTCAGCCTGGCTTTGGGGGCTGTGGGGTATAGTGGGCAGAGCAGGGGCTGGGTTCTCAGCCCGGCTTTGGGAGCTGTGGGGTATAGTGGGCAGAGCAAGGGCTGGGTTCTCAGCCCGGCTTTGGGGGCTGTGGTGTGTAGTGGGCGGAGTTGGGGATAACATGGTAGGGCCAGGGCCAAGCCCTCCCCTCCTCTCTCTGGGGTCACACTCCCCATCAGAGCTTGACTCCTCCCTTTTGCTTTCCAGGGGGTGTCCTGGGCTCTGGTGGGGGGCGGGGGGTCAGGCTTGCTGCTCCACTACCACCCTGCCCCATGGACACTGGCAGAGCCGGGGGGTGGAGCTGGGGGTGGAGCTCCCCCTATGAATGGTCAGCAGGAACCAGAGGCTGTCCAGCCTGGGCCACAACATGGCATCGCAAATGCCAACCTCGTCCCCAGTTGGGGACATTGCTCGTTGGAGAGAGACCCACCCATGGGGGTTTAGTCCAGCCTCCCCAGGAGCAGCTCCCCCAGTCCCTGCAGGAGGAGAGGCCCCCAAGGTTGTGCCTGGGACTCTGTGGGTGCCCAGCTCCCCACAGCTCCTCACGGCATCACTCTCCCTACAGATGGATCCGGTGCAGAAGGCGGTGATTAACCACACCTTCGGGGCGCCCCTCAGCAAGGCCCGGCGCCCCGTCATCTCCTGCAACGTCTGCCAGATCCGCTTCAACTCGGAGGTGAGTCCCCCGCTGCACTGGCTCCTGGCAAAGGCCCCCGCACTGTGAGCCTGTATTGCCAGCTGCCCCCAGCTGGGCGGGTGGACCCAGAACCTATCGCAGATCCACGGGCTGGGTGCTGTGGCCCCAGCTTTGGACCAGTCTCTGGGACGCCCCCTTCAGTGACCCAGACCCCTAGGGTGTCACTCGTCCCCCAGGGCACGCCACGCCGCTGGCTGCCAGCACCACAGGGATGCTCAGCCGGCGCAGCCACACAGGCAGGGTTCTTGGCTCGCTGGACCGGGGTCCTTGGCTAGCAGAGTCCATCCTGGGCAGCCCGAGCCCCTCTGTCGCTCAGCCTGGCCTCAGTGCATAGACACCAACTCGGGGGCTGGAGCACCCACGGGGAAAAATTGGTGGGTGCTCTGCACCCACCGGCAGCCAAGCTCCTGGCCCCACCCATCAGCTCACCTCCGCCTCCTCCCCTGAGCGTGCCGTGTGCCTGCTTCTCCTCCCAGGCTGTGGGAGGGAGGGGGAGGAGGTGGGGCAGGGCAGGGATTTGGGGAAGGGGTCCAATAGGGGCAGGGAGAGGGTGGAGTTGGGACAGGGACTTTGGAGAAGGGGTTGGAATGGGTGTGGGGCAGGGCTGGAGTTAGGGCAGGGCCAGGGGCAGGGGGGCGCAAGCACCCACCCGCACCAGGAGAAGTTGGCGCCTGTGCCTCAGTGGGCTTCCCCTGAACCCCCTGCTCCTCCAGCAGCCAGCGCTTAGCCTAGCCTGGGCTCCCAAGCAGGAGGGGCTCACCCCCCTGCACAAAGGTGGCGTCCGTATCTCTATGGGGCCTTGGTTGCTAGGTGGCCATGTTGTGGTGATTGGGTTTGCCCTGAGATGGGGATCAAGGCCCAGACTGTTCGGCGATACCCACCTGCGTCTTAGCCTGCCCCGAGAGCATACAGGCCTCCCCTGCACTAGGGAGCAGTACTGCACACAGGGGAAACTGAGGCAAAGCTCAGCTTCTTAAAAATATTACTCAAACTTCCCACTTGGTCACAGGGCCGATGGGGGCTTGGTTCTGCTTGGACCCTGGGGACATGACCCAAGGTGGGGAATGGCAGAGCTGGTCTGGGCCCCACAGGAGAGGCGGGCCAGGCCAAGCTGCACCAGGCCAGGGATGGGACGACTTCCCTAGGCAGCGCTGGCTGTACAGACCAGGCTGGCTCCTCGATCACCAGCAGACATTGGAGCTGCTGAGAGTTCTTTTGTGTGTTCCCTGGTGGGTGGGTTGGGGTCACACCCTTTCCCTTCCCCCCATAGCCTGACCGCTGTCTGACACTGACCCTCCCCCTGGGGCTTAGTCTAAATTAGGGGTGGGCAAACTATGGCCCGAGGGCCGGATCTGGCCCATCAGGGCTTTGGATCTGGCCCTCGGGATTGCCACCCCCATGGCGCCGCGGGCCCTGTGCCGCTCCTGGAAGTGGCCAGTACCATGTCCCTGCGGCCCCTGGGAGCTTTGGGGGAGGTACCCACAGGCGAGGGCAGCGCGCAGAGCCCTCTGCTCCCCCTCCCCCAGCGGCCGCAGGGACATGGTGCCAGCTGCTTCCAGGAGCGGTGCGGGGCCAGGGCAGGCAGGGAGTCTGCCTTAGCCTCACTGCCACCCCGGGCCCGGGCCAGGTAAGCAGCGCCGGGCTAGAACCCGCACCCTGCACCCCTCCTGCACCCCAACCCCCTGCCGTGAGCCTCCTGCTGCACCCCTGCCTGCACCCCAACCCCCTGCCCTGAGCCCCCTGCCGGATCTTGCACTCCTCCTGTATGCCACTCCCCTGCCCTGAGTCCCCTGCGACACCCCACCTGCACCCCACCCCCCTGCCCTGCCCAGGAGCACTGTGGGAACGTGCGGAAAGTGCTGTCCGGCAGGCAGTTTGTGCATGTAGGGAGGGTGGTGTCGGGGGGGTGCATGCAGAGAGCAGTCAGGACGTGGCCCACGAGTCAGCACTGACCGGGAGGGGAGAGCCCCTGACTCAGCTCTGCCCCACTCCCCCCAGCACAGTGCCTCCCAGCACCGGGATCAGCACTGACAGGGAGGGGAGCGCCCCTGACCAAGTCCCCCTTCCTCCGGCACAGTGCCCCCTAGCACCAGGGTCAGCACTGACGGGGGGGGGAGAGCACGCCTTGCTGAGCCCCACATCCCTCTGAGCACCCCTGGGCTCTGTTCTGTTGCCCACCCCTGCCCCGGCTCTGTTCCCCGCTGCATCAGGCCCTTGGCCTGGGGCCTGGGTCTTGGGTGTGGGGTTCTGTGCTGCTCTCTGGTTCGAGCTGGGCTGGTGTGGCCCAGCTAGAGTGAGACCCGTCCGAGGCTGGGCCCCTTGGGCAGAGCACAAGGAGGGGGTACCAGGGGCTGACAGTGCCCCCTGCAGGCTGGGCACCACTTATCTGCATTGCCCCTGGCCAGCTGTGCCGAGCTACTTCAGCAGGAGAGATTCCCCACCCCCGCAGCATTGTCCTGCGTCAGTGCAGCTGTTATTCCTATCGGCTCCCGCAGCCTGGCCAGGATCTGCTCCCAGCCCCCGTCTGGCCAACGGCTCCAGAGGAGGTGTTGGGGGGGGATCTGTTTCCCCCAGGATGCACTTGGAGCCCATGGGCGCAGCATGGGGCCAGCGGGTATCTGCCAGAGCGAAGGGTGCTGGTCCCCAGTGGGGGATGGGGGCGGCTGCTGCTACATGGCACAAGTCACTGGATGTTTAAACCCTTGCTAATGGTGGAAACCCGTCCCGAAAATGGGTGGCATCTCCCCACGGGCACCAACACCCCACAGCCAGCCTCATGGCCTGCCAGCAGCACCAGGGCACCGGCAGAGCTGGGGAGAGCTCAGGGCTGGGGGGAAGCTCAGGGCTGGGATAGCAGAGGTTGCAGGTTGGGGCTGAGGGGCACTGGCAGAGCTGCGGGGGGCAGGGGGCAGGACTTGGCTAGCAGGGGCTGTGGGTTGAGATTGAAAGGCACTGGGGGGCGGGGGGCAGGGCTGGGCTATCAGGGGCTGTGGCTCAGGATCGAGAGGCACTGGGGGGCGGAGGGCAGGGCTGGGTTAGCAGGGGCTGTGGGTCGGGATTGAGCGGCACTGGCAGAGCTGGGGGGCAGGGGGCAAGGCTGGGCTAGCAGGGGGCTGCGGGTCGGGATTGAGGGGCACTGGCAGAGCTGGGGGGCGCACCTTGGGACAGGGCGGCACTTGGGGTTTGTTTTGGGGTTTTTTGGTTCGGCCAAGCAGCACTGGGGGGCGGAGGGCAGGGCTGGGTTAGCAGGGGCTGTGGGTCGGGATTGAGCGGCACTGGCAGAGCTGGGGGGCAGGGGGCAAGGCTGGGCTAGCAGGGGGCTGCGGGTC
>NC_133794.1:15339185-15340337 GCF_003597395.2 Chelonoidis abingdonii | reverse complement strand
GCGCTCCCCCCCCAGCACCCCCTCCAGGCAGCTACAGCCCAGTGCTCCCCCCCAAACTCCCTCCGGGCAGGTACAGCCCTGTGCTCCCCCCAGCACCTCTTCCAGGCGGCTACAACCTGGCGCTCCCCACCAAGCGCCCAGTCTGTGCAATGTTCAGCCCATTGCCCCCCCCCAGCACCCCTTCTGGGCAGTGTACAGCCTGATGCTCCTCACGCACAGTGCCCCCTCCAGGCAGCGTACAGGCCAACACTCCCATCCATGGTGCCCTCCCAGGAGCCGCACACCCCCAACTCTCTGCCCCATGCCCAGCACAGTCCCCTCTCTGCCTCTGGGTGGCCCCTGCTGGCTCTGGTAGCCAGTGTGGCTGGGGAGGGCTGTGTCTCTCCAGCCGGGCAGAATGGGGTTCAGGAGATCTCCCGGGGCGCCCTGGGGGCAATGGCCCCAGAACAATGAGACTCATTAGGAGCAGAAGAGAATCCATATTGGGCTTAGCTGCAGCAAAAGCCTCTGCCATGTGGGGGTGCTGTGGTGGCAGCACATCCACCGCCGGGAGTTAGCAGCACCCCACTCATTCCTTCTCCTGGCTCCTACCCCTCTGCTCTAACCAGTGACCCCTCACCTTCCCACAGCAGGGCATGCAACCCAGGAGTCCTGGCTCCCAGCCCTTTCTAACCACTAGATCCCGCAGCTCTCCCCTCTGGCCCAGTTGGTGAGTGCTCCAGGCCCCCAGTGGGGAACTGCATGGGGGCAGGGGCCCATCGGCTGCAATGTGCTGGAGCCTCCCCTCCCCAGGCTGTCAGAGCTCCCAGCTGGGATCCTTCATGATAGGGTGTTGCCAGCAGTTACTGGAAGATGCACTGTACCCCTCCCTCGCAGCCCGCGCTGAGCTGGCTGGAGCTCAGGAGGGGGGGTGGCCAGCTGGGGGTGGTTGGGGCCTGTTCTGCCCCAAGGGTCTGTGCTGGCTGCAGAGTGAGGGGGCCAAGCAACTGGGGGAGGCTGCTGGGGGGGAAGGAGGATCAGGAAGCTATGGGGAGAAGATCAGTGCTTGATGGGGGCGCACTGTGAGGGAAGTGTCAGGTCGGGGGTTGGTGTGGGGGGGCTGCACTGTGGGGGAGGGTCAAGGGTTGATGGGGGTGCATTGTAGGGGGAGGG
>NC_133794.1:15334154-15335887 GCF_003597395.2 Chelonoidis abingdonii | reverse complement strand
GGAGGTTGGAGGGCAGGGAGGCTTGGGGGGCAGGGCAGGGGAGGATGGGGGCAAGGTGGGGGCTGTTCTGTCAGGGTTTCCCAGGGTGCCCTGACCGCCCCTCTCCCCACAGAGCCAGGCCGAGGCGCACTACAAGGGGAACCGACACGCCCGGCGCGTCAAGGGCATGGAGGCAGCCAAGACACGGCAGAAGGAGTCGGGGCCCCGCGAAGGCGACAAGCCGGGGCCCGTGGGCAGCCCCATGTCCAGCGTCAGCGAGAGCGACTCGGACAAGCCAGGTGCTCCCCACCCCCATGGGCCCTTCCCACTTCCCCCCGGGCCCTCGGCACCCGTGTGCCCCAGCTTCTGATCATACACAGCGCTAATCCCACCTTAGCACCTTCCCCACCCCCTTGGTCTGGTGCTGGTGCCTGAGGGGGTACTGGGGCACCCCTGGGGTTGGGGGCTGGGGGATCCTTCCCCAGGCAGCAGTAGTGCCAGAAGGGGGACCCGCTTTCTGCACAGGGCAGGGGGCAGTCCTAGCAGTGCCCTGCGTGGCAGCTGCCAGCCTGCGGTGACAGGCTGAATTGCGACTGGTTTTGGGGTGGGACATCAGCTGCTCAGTGGTGCCCAGCAACGCTACCCTGGGACTGAGGGGCAATTCTATCCCATCTCCAACCACACAGGGCAGCCGCGGCCCATACTCCAGCTCTGGGGCAGCTCCCTCTGCAGCGGGAACCCGAGCTGGCCCGTCAGCCGAGCCAGGCGGCTAATTAAATAACATCAAATTAAAAATTGATTGCGCTTGCAACAGGCGGGTAATGGAGCCGTTTGGCGCCCGGAAGCCGGGTGGCTCTGCAGAGTCTGGCGCTGCGGTGCTGCCGGACAATTAACTCGTGCCCCACCACCACCACACACACACGCACACACCCCTGCCTATCCCCACACCACCCCAAGGCTTGCACCTGCAACTGGCGCCGTGTACGTGGGGGCGGTGGGGAGGGGACGAACTGGATCCAGATCCTGTTCTCCCCTTGGCATCACATCCTTAGAGCTAACAGCGAACTTGGCTGCAACAGAGGGGCGTGGGCATCAGGTTTGGCAGAGCTGGGGGAGAAGGAAGGCCAGGGCTGGGATGGCAGGAGGCTGGGGGGCACTGGCAAAGCTGGGGGCAGGAAGGCCAGGGCTGGGATGGCAGGAGGCTGGGGGGCACTGGCAGAGCAGGGTGGCAGGAAGCCCAGGGCTGAGATGGCAGGGGGCTGTGGGGCACTGGGTTGGGGAACAGGGGGCTGTGGGGCACTGGGTTGAGGGACAAGGGACTATGGGACACTGGCAGTGGTGGGAGGCAGGGAGGCCAGACCAGGACTGGGATGGCAGGGGGCTGTGGGGCACTGGCAGAACTGGGGGCAGGAAGGCCAGGCTGGGATGGCAGGGGGCTGGGGGGCACTGGTAGAGCTGGGGGGCAGGAAGCCCTGGGCTGTGGGGCACTGGGTTGGGGGACAGGGGACGATGGGGCACCGGGAGAGCTGGGGGGCAGGAAGGCCAGGCCAGGACTGGGATGGCAGGCGGGTGGGGAGCACTGGCAGAGGTGAGGGCAGGAAGGGCAGGGCTGGATGGCAGGAGGCTGGGGGGCACTGGCAGAGGTGGGGGCAGGAAGGCCAGGACTGGGATGGCAGGGGGCTGGGGGGCACTGGCAGAGGTGAGGGCAGGAAGGGCAGGGCTGGATGGCAGGGGGCTGGGGGGCACTGGCAGAG
>NC_133794.1:15322978-15332895 GCF_003597395.2 Chelonoidis abingdonii | reverse complement strand
CAGTAGGGGGCGCTCTCCCTTCAGGCAGGACTGACCCTAGAGTGGCACTAGGGGGCGCTGTGCTGCAGGGAGCAGGGGAGGGACTCAGTAGGGGGTGCTCTCTCCTCAGGCAGGGCTGACCCTAGAGTGGCACTAGGGGGCGCTGTGCTGCAGGGAGCAGGGGAGGGGCTCAGTAGGGGGCGCTCTCCCCTCAGGCAGGGCTGACCCTAGAGTGGCACTAGGGGGCGCTGTGCTGCAGGGAGCAGGGGAGAGGCTCAGTAGGGGGCACTCTCTCCTCAGGCAGGGCTGACCCTAGAGTGGCACTAGGGGGCGCTGTGCAGCCTGGCGCCCCAGAACCTGTCCTGCACCCAACTCCAACTGGCCCCTTGTGGGCAGTCAGCGGGGAAGGGCCCTAGGCTCCTCTCGGGCCTCGTGGGAGCTGCTCCTCCATGGGGTCACTCAAGTTTGCCCCATGCCCCCGGCTCAGCTGGCGTGACCTGGTGGCCCAGCCGTACTGGTTTGGATAGAGGGGGTGATGCCCCTAAGGCCCAACCCACAGCCCCCAGCCTGGGGCGTCACCACACACAGCTGTGCAGAGGCCCCTGAATCCCAGCCCCAGTGACCTGCCACAGGCTGCCCCTCTGCCAGCCCCACCATCCCATCTCCTGCCAGCCTCTGCTCCTCCCCACGCTGCCCCGGGGGGTGAGCAGCAAGTGCTAATGGCGCCACTGACTCACTCGCACTGCAACAGCAAGGCATGCACTGGGCCAGGATCGCACCCTCCATGGGCACCGTGGGGGGCAGCTTCTCCCTGCTAGCTGGCTTTGCAGCTCCTGAGGGGCACGGGGGCCTGTGGGGTGTTCAGGGATAGGCAGGACGCAGGGGGAAGAGGTTGCAGCCAGTCCTTTCCCTGCCCCAGGGGTACTGAGCCTGTCCTGTGCCCAGGTAACCCGGGTCCTCACTCCTCGTCCAGGCACCCCAACTGGCTGCTCCCTCCTTCCATGGGGCACAGACTCTGAGGATCCAGCTGTGTCTGCAGCCCTGCCTGGGTCCCCACCCCACCCGAGCTCTGAGCCTTCTCTCCTCTCTTGCAGCCGAGCAGCAGAACGGGCTGGGGGGGGCAGTGCCCTCTGCGCCCACCTCACCCTTCAAGCCGCCCTACCTGGCATCTCCGGTCCCAGCCGTGCCACCCAACCAGGCCTCCTTTGCCGAAGCGAGCCAGGAGCCCAGGGCCACGCTGGCCATGGGGGACATGGCGTCAGTGCCCGCTGGCACCTCTGTGCCTAGCAGCAATGGCAGCGTGGGGCCAGGGGCGACCTCCAAGTCAGACGAGGAGAAGGCCAAGAAGCTGCTGTACTGCGCCCTCTGCAAGGTGGCCGTGAACTCCCTGTCGCAGCTGGAGGCCCACAACAAAGGTACAGGGACGGGGGATGGGCAGCCCTGCTGTGGAACAGGGGCTCCACCATGAGCTGTGCCAGCAAGGGCCATGTGGTGCCTCCTCTTGGACCATCTAGTGCCCGTGGGCGCTGCTCTGCCGGGCCCTGCCAGGCCCAACAATGCTGCCTTAATTCTAGAGACTAAAATAACCGGGTCCTTGCCCCAGGACTGGGCCCCCACACGGTGCAGCGTGGGAAAGTTCAGGTCCTTTTCGAAACAGATTCCAAGGTTCTACAATCAGGGATGTCAGTAGGGTGGGCAGGGCAGCAGCAGGCCAGCGGGTGGCCGGGCAGGGACAGCACCAAGGCGCATGCCCTAGGGCAGAACTCTGAAATTATGTGGCTCCTCACAGAGCTCTGGCAGTGCCTCCAATCCCGACCTGCAGCCAGTGGCATATTATCACCTAGGCCAACAAGGCCTAAGCCTAGGGTGGCAAATTTGCAGGGCTGGCAAATTTGCTCACGCTCCCTCTCCAACTCTGCCCCTTCCCCAAATCCCCAGCCTGCCTCCTTCCCCAGGCGCGCCGCACTTCCCTCCTTCCACCTCCCTCCCAGGCTCGCTGCGCGAAAGCGCTGGGAGGGAGAAGCGAGTAGCGGCGCGATCAGGGGATAGTGGAGGTGACCTGGGGCCGGCGGGCGCGGGAAGTAACTCTTCGGGGGGGCAGGGAACCACTCCCTGCCCCAGCTCACCTCCACGCCACCTCTGCTATCTCTGAGCGCACCGCAACTCCCCTTCTCCCCGCTCCCTCCCAGGCTTGCTGCGGGGGAGCAGAGGTGAGCTGGCGCGCAAGGGGGTGGCAATTTTTTAATGGCCTAGGGGCGGCAAATTTGTTAATCCGCCACTGCCTGCAGCCCCCTGTTAGCCCAGCCCTGGGCTCCCCCCAACGCCAAGCGCTGCCGGTGCCCCTCAGTCCCGTCCTTCTGCCCTCTGCTAGCCCAGCTCTGGCCTCCCCCCAACCCCAAGCGCTGCCGGTGCCTCTCACCCTCATCCTGCAGCCCTCTGCTAGGCCAGCTGTGGGCTCCCCCCAGCCCCAAGCGCTGCCGGTGACCCTCAACCTCATCCTGCAGCCCTCTGCTCTCCCAGCCCTGGGCTCTGCCCCCCAGCTCTGCCAGTGCCCCTCAGTTCCAACCCCCCAGCATTCTCCCTGAGTCCTGCAACCCCAGCCCTTCTTTACCAGTCTGGAATTTCCCAGCGTGCTCAGCTGCTGGGGCTCAGGCCAGGGAGCCTCTAAATTTCCAGAAGCAGCCAGGGCTGGGCCTCCGGAGCCTGCCAGAGACAGGCCCGGGCACTGGCCTGAGCTCCCGGCGCCCTCCCCAGGGACCCGGATTTCCTGCCCCACGCCAGCTCCCAGCCCTGGAAAAACAGAGCAAGGGCCACACTGAGTCCAGGCGGCCCCACCCTGGCCGGCTGCAACACGCTTCCCAGGCCTGCTGCTGTCCAGCCACCCCCCATGGCTCCTCCTGCCACCCCCCAGCTTGTCCAGCCCCCCCACAGCTCGTCCAGCCCCCCCGGCTCGTCTAGCCCCCCCAGCTGATCCAGCCACATTCCACGGGTCATGAGCGCGAGATCTGTATGTCGAGAGAGATCGTCTCTCAGACGCCCGCGCTAATCCACCCCATCTGCTCTTTAGCCACCCCTCTTGTCTAGCCCGCCCCAGCCTCATCTACCCCCCCCTCAGTTCATCCACCCAGCCTGCTCATCCAGCTACCCCTGGGCTCATCTACCCCGCCAGCTCTCCAGCCGCCCACCCCCCACTCGTCAGCCCCCTCCGACTTGTATAGCCCCCTCTAAGCTCATCCAGCCCCCCATGCGTCCCAGCCCCCCTACGTTCGTCCGCCCCCCCCTGACTTTGTCTAGCCCCGCCCCCCCCCCCCAGCTCATCCCAGCCACACCCTACTCATCCAGCTACCCCCTAGTTCGTTCAGCCCCCTGGCTTAATCCACCTCCCTCCGCTCCTTAGCCAACCCCTTGCTGTCTAGCCCCCCATGGCGTCAGACCCCCCAGCTCATCTAGCCTTCCCGCAGCTCATCCAGCTACCCCCCTGCCCGTCTTAGTCGCTCTAGCCCCCACCAGCAGAGCGCAGCGCGACGCTCTGCTGTTAGCCATGCTCCCGCCTGGCTCCTCTACCACCCGTGCCACCGTGGAATACCTCTGGCAGCCACCTCAGCCTCATGCGTAGCCCCGCCCTCAGCGTCCTTCCCGTACGGGCCACCTGCCCCCAACTGGCCTATGGGCACACCCAAACTAGAACACCAGCGTCGATCCACTTCGTTCATTGTGGGTTGGGGATAGCACGAGACAGACTGAGCTGGAGCCATGTCCATGGAAGCGCGGAGGCCGGGCTAGGGTAGCAGGAGGCTGCGGTCAGGATGAGGGGAATTGGCAGACTGTGTGTGTGGGGAGCCAGCTGGACGGCAGAAGTCGGGGAGCTGCGGACTGGGACAATGAGCTCTGTGCAGGGACTTTGTGACTCAGGCTTCCCACCTCTCAGTGAGGCCCAGAGAATTCCCCCACCTGCCCCCGCCGTGGCCCTTCCTGTGCTGGGCTGTAGGGGCAGCAAGCCCAGGCCCCTGTGAGGAGCATCTGTGCCTGTCAAGCAGCTCCCCACCCAAGGATCTGCCCCGGCCCTGGCCACGTCACCGGCTGAGCAGAGCCAGGTGGGGGCTTCTTGCCTCGATTGGTCCAGCAAAGCATCCAAACTCATCCATCCAAAATGAAACTAATCCCAAGCTCACAGCCTCTCCAACAAAAGATGGTGGTGTGGGGTGCGCAGCACTGGCTATGGAGGATGAAGCTCCTAAGCCTCCTCCAGCCCAGCCTCTCCCGGCAGAGGGTGCTGTGGGAGCGGGGTGGGAGCGCTGGCCTAGGCCGGTTGCTCCCCACCATTGCTCCCCCTCGACTGCCCCTTCCCGCCCAGGATACCAGGGAGCACCAAAACCATCCGGAGCGCGCAGCGGCTGGGGCCCATCAAGGCGTACCCACGCTGGCCCCACGCCGCCAACGGGGAGCCAGCAGCCAGGACCCCATATGCTCAGAGCGCAACTGTCCACTGTGAGATCTGCAGACGTCAAAGGTTCAACGTCAGAAGATCCAGCTCAAACAGGGAAGCACTGCCTGGGACCCCATGTCCTCCCAGCCTCCCGCACCCCACCATCATCCTCCCCCTTAGCCCCTGCTCCCCAGGGCTCATGTGGCGTGGGGGCAGCTGCGAGTCTCCCCACGTCGGGAAGGAGGTGGCTTCGCTGGTCTGATCCCAGCTGTAGGGCTGCTGGAGACACTGGCAATCTCACCTAACCCGGCTGAGTCGAGACTGCCTAGGTTCCATGGCCCAAGCTCGAGCGAGCAGGATTTGTTGAGAGCCAGCAGGAGCTGTGCCAGGACTCCTGGGTTTCCCTGCCCACTCTGGGAGGGAGGCAGGGTCTAGACTCTAGAGCCTCAAAGGCAGGGCTCTGCGTCTCTCCTTCCCCCCCAGCATCATTTCCAGGCCGAGACCCCGGGACGGAGGAGCGGAAGCCCAACCCCCGCTGAGCCGCACAAGAAGCAGCGCAGCTCAGCCGAGCTGGGGGTAGCTGAGAGGCCGGCGGGGCGTGACCCTTGAGAGGCGAGAGGCGGGGTGAGTCTTGCAGCGGCCAGCGCCAGCTTTCTGCCACCCAAGCAGCAAAAAAGACGCACGAGCGCGCACTCAGTGAGCAACAAATGTGCACTTCTATCAGACGGCAATTTGTGTGGAGTCCTTCAGTCCCTCTCTTCTTCTGGCTGGTACTTCGGCGCAAGCTCAATAAGAGGAAGAGAGGAATAGGACCTGCGCGCCGAATTCCTGTCGAAGACTCGAGACGGCCGCCCCATACCGGGATCGACGTGCCGCCCCTCCAATTGGCCCCCCAAGCACTTTCCTTAGCTGTGCTGGAAGCGGCCCCAGTGAGCGGAGCAGGCAGTGGGGTGGGTTGCAGCTGAGAGGCGGCAGGTGAGAGTGGGGGTGAGCTGAGAGGTCAGGAGAGATGGGGGGGGTGGGAAGCAGGGCGGTTGAGCTGAGAGCGGGAGGGGGGTGAGGTAACACGGGGGTGAGCTGAAGGCAGGAGTGGGAAGCAGGGAGCGATGGCTGAAGGCGGGAGTGGGGGTAAGGAAGCCAGGGGGAGCTGAGACATGGGGGGGGAAGAAGGGGAAGCTGAGAGGCGGGAGGTGAGGTGGGACAGCAGGAGGGTGAGCTGAGAGCAGGGTGGTGGGGAAAACTAGAGGGGAGAGCTAGAGCAGGAGGCAGGTGGCGGTGGGGGAAGCAGGAGGGGGTGCTGAGCAGCAGGGAGTGGCGGGGAAGTAAGGGGAAGAGCTGAGAGGACAGGAGAAGTGGGGGTGGGGGGAAGCAGGGGGGGTGAGCTGAGAGCAGGGGTGTGGGGAACAGGGAGTGATTGAAAGGCGGGGAGGTGGGGTAAGGGAAGCGGGGGTGCAGCTGAGAGCAGGGTGGGGGAAGCAGGGATGACTAAACTTGCTGGGAGTGGGTAAGGGGAGTAGGGGGGTGCAGCTGAAGGCAGGAGGTGGTGGAAGCAGGGGGAGTGAGCTGAAAGGCGGAGGTGGGGTAAGGGAGAGACAGGGGGGTGAGCTGAGAGGCAGGGGTGGGGGAAGTAAGGGAGAGCGAGAGCAGGGACGGGTGGGTGGGGGGAAGCAGGTGAACGAGAGGCAGGGTGTCTCTGCTCATTCCACCTTGCTGGCCCAGCCGCAGGGAAGGTGTGGCCTGCGCTGGAGGCAGAAAACAGTTGTAGCTTCCTGAGGATGCAGGCCCAGGCAGGAGCACCGCGGCGAGGGCCGCGTGTCAGTTGGAGGAGAGACGGGGTATCTCTGGAAGCCATGGATCGTCGGTGCTCTATAGCCATGGCTCTCAAACTTTTGTACTGGGCCTCCTCTTTCCACAGCAAGCCTCGTGAGTGCGACCTCCCCTGTTAACATTAAAAACGCTTTGTTATACATTAACACCATTATAATTGCTGAGCGCAAACCGGGGTTGGGGTAAGAGTTGATGGCTCACGAACCCCCCATCAGAATAAACTTGACGACCCTTTGAGGGGTCTGACTCCCCATATTAGACCCCCCATAGACTAGATAGATGCGAGTGGGCAGCGCATGGAAGGTGTCTGAAACCAAAGGCGTATAAACTAGAACATAGAAGTTAACTTGAAATGAGAAAGATTTTCTAACCATCAGAGGAGTTGAAGTTCGTCTGGAACAGCCTTCCAAGGGGAGTAGTGGGGCAACAAGGACATATCTTGGCTTTTAAACTTACTTCGATAGTTATTGAGGGAATGCGGATGATGGGATAGCCTAATTGGCAATGATCTTGATTATCAGCAGTAAGTATGCCCAGTGGCCTGTGATGGGAGTTAGATTGGGTGGGATCTTGAGTTACTTACAAGAAATCTTCCTGAGTGCTGCATGGGAGTCTGCCCAACATGCTCATATTTACTGATGCTAATATTTGGGTCGGGAAGAATTCCTCCAGGCAAGTTTGACGGAGGCCCTGAGGTTTTTCTGCTCTTCCTTCGCAGCAATGGTGACAATGCTTCACTTGCTGATGGAACTTTCTGCAGCTTGAGGCTCATTCAACCACAATATGAAGAACTTTCAGAACTCGCGACATAGTTAGTTGTTTATAAGAAGTGGGTGTAGGTTCTGTGGCCTTGCTTTGGGCAGGAGTCAGGACTAAGTATCATATGTCCTTTCTGACCTAAAGTCTAAGTTCTCTGGTCGTATAAGCAATATGGCTCCCCGGTGCCCTCTGCACACCCTGGCCTTTCCTGGCTCCACCATGGTTGGCACCACCCCCCCCATGCTCTGTCTGTGGGTGGCCCCCAGCCCGGTGCGTGTTTGTGGGTGCCCCTACTCCCCTACGCCCGACACTCCCTGTGGCCACCCACCCCCACACACCTCGGCTCATCTCCTGGGTGCCCCCTGAGCCCACCTCTCTCTCCTCTTGCAGAAGCCCCCTGGCTTACCCCACAGGACCTGCCCAATGTCTGGTGCGGCCGGACCCTGCCCAGCCCCTTGCCAGGCAGCAGCGATGGCAGCTGCAGCCTCCCGCCCCCTGACGCTGCGCCGCAAAGCCCCACCTCCTGCAGGGCCTCCCCTGACGCAACCCGCGCTGCGCCGGCCCCGGGGCCCTCAGAAGCTGCTCATGCCCATCCTTTCTCGCCTACGTGACGCCCGCTGCTGTCCCTCGATCGCCCACCTGCTGCTGGACCCGGCCCCGCCACCCAGCTGCCATCGGTTGCTGGGGCGGGGCTGCGGGCTGGGCCTTTCGTTTCTGGCTTTAAACTGAATCACGATCCTTTCCCCAAAGAAGAAAAGGACAAGCCCATCCCCCGCCCCCCCCGCAGCTCCAGATCCCCCAAACCGCAGCCAACTCGCACACAGTGCTGGCCCCCCGCGGAAAGGCCGAGGGGACCCCCACACTCCCCTTCATCTCTTTTTCTTCCCTGGGTACCACAGCGTGGGGGGATCTGCAATCTTGCGTGAGGGAGCGGGGAGGGAAAGCCCACCGTCAGACCCATGGAGTGTCAGGTTGGGGGCAACCCCAATCGGGGAGCGCCCGTACCTCCAGAAGCTGACGCAAGCAATCTTCTTGTATCTCTCTCTCCATGGGAGGCCCCCACACCCCCAGAGCTGGGGGGCTCCGTACACCCCCAGCAGGATCCAGCCGGGGGGCACGGAGCCCGCCAAGCACACAAGCCATTCCACTTGCACTGAGAGGCACGACAGTGGAGCCCGGCCGCAACCAGGAGAACGGAACCATTGCAACTAACTTGGGCCTGGCTGCCCCATGTACATAGACCCCCCACCCTCCCCCCAATGCATTCCTCCTGCTCCACACGCCCCTGCTAGCACCTCGGCCACACTGTGCCCCCCGTGCCCCCCTACCTTCGGCAGGAGCTTGTGTTGTCTAGAGTAGCGCCCTCGGCCCCTGTCCCGCTCGGACCACTGGCTGGCCTGCCTGAGCCCCCTCCCGTGAGCGCCAGGAGCTGAGGAAGCCCAAAATTTGGGTGATTCTATCAGCTGTGGCTGAGAAATGAGACGGGGGTGTCCCAAGCTGGCAGGAGGGGGCTGGGATGGCCGCCCTGTGGGCAAGGACTGGAATGGGGTCCACATGGCAGCCAGGGCACTTGCTCGATCTTCAGGATGACCGGAACCCTGGCCATGGCCCTGGGGGTCTGATCCAAGTGGGGGCAGGGGAACCCAGCCTGGCCGTGTGAGGTGCCCAGACTGTTACCTCCCTGGGGCTGCAGCCATGCTAGGCCCGCTCCCCCCCGCCCCCGGCCCTGGGAGGGGCTCAGCGCAGGCAATGGCACAACGCTGAATCACCCTTTCTTGCCATGGGGCCCCTGCTACCCCAACAGGAGGTAGGGGTGGGGTTCCTGTGCCAGGGAGACAAGTGGTGCCCCATTCCAGCCAAGGACCCGCTCCCCCATGTGTAGGGGGTCCGCCTGGTCAAACGCTAGCTCAAATACATGGGATGGAAGGCTGGGTTAGGGTGTAGCAGGGGATAGGGGGGTGCCCCTTGGGGCCAGGGGAACAGGATGGGGTGCAGGGGGCCACGGGAGGAGATGGGGTCCAGATCAAGTGGTCAGTAGCACATCGGGAAGGGATGTGTGGGGTGCATCGGGGGGGTGGGGAGGGGAGGAGGGAAGGGCTAGAGTGCCCAGGGGAGGGGTGACGGGTCCTCAGGGAGCTCCAAGTGCTGCTGAAAGGACCGCTGCCCCAGACACAGACTTGTGAAGGGCTGTTGTGATGGCCGTTGCCATGGCGGCCGCCCCCCCCCCAGGCATGTCCTCACACCCCCTGTGGACCACCCGAAAGCTGCTCAAGTGAGCCAGCAGCCTGGCCCCAGGCCCCCTCACTACCAGAAGAGGCCAGGTCATTCCTGGAAGATCACCAGCCTCTTCGATCCCCGCTAGGCCCCCCAGCCGATAAATCCAGACACTTGCTAAATGCCCGGGGTCTGGCATCGCCAGGCTCGGGGGGCTAATATCTCCTACAGCCCTCATCCTTACCTCAGCCAACCCTGGGACCCACTGACCCCCCTGCCTGGCCCCCCAATGGCTGCCTCTTTGTAATGGTGCCTGGTGCTCGATGACTGGGCGTCCTCCACAGCCAAAGGGCTTGTGTGACAGGGCCATCACTCAACCCCCAACCCAGGTGTCAGTCACTGCCCCCAAAGCCCTCGCCAGAGGAGGCATTGCCCTCCACCGCCCAGCAGTGTGGGCCCGTGACACCTGACACCTCAGCAGCCCCTGGCCTGGCCGCTTGCCCAAATGCAGCTACTGATTGTCTGGAGCGTTCAGCTCCCGGTGGCTCACCTTGCCCCTGTGGGGCAGCAAGGGGACGCTGATCTCAACTGTAGGGCCAGGGACGTCCGCCCTGCCCCAGGCCCGGGGTGGGGGCGTTGAACCAGCTTCCACCACCAAGGGGTTGGCTGAACGCTGATACTAAGCCCCTTGGTCCACCCCTGATGGTCAGGC
>NC_133794.1:15299406-15322953 GCF_003597395.2 Chelonoidis abingdonii | reverse complement strand
CCCCACCAGCTCATCCAGCCACGCTCTGCTTGTCTAGTCATCCCCCTGGCTCCTCTACCCCCGCCACCTCCTCCAGCCATCCCTCAGCTCATCTAGCCCCCCCTCAGCCGTACCCTGCCCCCACCTGCCCTATGGGCACACCCACTAGAAAGGGGCTCTGTGGGTTGGGATTGAGAGACATTGACTGAGCTGTGTGAGGGAGGCCGGGGCTAGGGTAGCAGGGGGCTGCGGGTCAGGATTGAGGGGAATTGGCATGACTGTGTGTGTGGGGAGCCAGGGCTGGGACGGCAGAGTGGGGGGAGCTGCGGACTGGGACAAGTGAGCTGGGCAGGGGACGTTTGTGACCAGCTTCCCACCTCTCAGTGAGTGCCCAGAGAATTCCCCACCTGCCCCCTGCCGGTGGCCCTATCTGTGCTGGGCGTGTGAGGGGCAGCAGCCAGGCCCCTGTGAGGAGCATCTGTGCTGTGCCAAGCAGCCCCAGCCCCAGGGATCTGCCCCGGCCTGGGCCACTGGCTCGACCGAGCTGAGCATGGAGCCAGGTGGGGGGGCTTCTGCCCTCTGATTGGTCCAGCAAAGAGCCAGCAAACTCAGTCCATCCAAAATGAAACTAATCAAGGCTCCAGCCTCTCCAAAAGAGGGTGGTGTGGGGTGGGAGCACTGGCTATGGAGGGATGAGCTCCTAGCTCCTCCAGCCCAGCCTCTCCCGGCAGAGGGTGCTGTGGGGAGCGGGGTGGGAGCGCTGGCCATAGGGCCGGGTTGCTCCCACCATTGCTCCCCCTCACTGCCCCCTCTCCCCGCCCAGGTACCAAGCACAAAACCATCCTGGAGGCGCGCAGCGGGCTGGGGCCCATCAAGGCGTACCCACGGCTGGGCCCCACGGCCAGCGGGGAGCCAGGCAGCCAGGACCCCAATGCTCAGGAGCGCACCTTCCACTGTGAGATCTGCAACGTCAAGGTCAACTCAGAGATCCAGCTCAAACAGGTGAGGCACTGCTGGGGACCCCCATGTCCTCCCAGCCTCCCCACCCCACCATCACTCCTCCCCCTTAGCCCCTGCCCCCAGGGCATGTGGGGTGGGGGCAGGCCAGTCTCCCACGTCGGGAAGGAGGTGGCTCCTGGGTCTGATCCCAGCTGTGGGTGCTGGGAGACACTGAGTCTCAGCTCTGAACCCGTGCTGGAGTCAGGACTCCAGGGTTCCATGCCCAGCTCTTGGAGCGGAGCAGGATCTAGTGGTTGGAGCAGAGGGCTGGTGCCAGGACTCCTGGGTTCCCTGCCCAGCTCTGGGAGGGGAGCAGGGTCTAGACTCTAGCAGCTCAAGGCAGGGCTCTGACTCTCTCCTTCCCCCCCAGCACATTTCCAGCCGGAGACACCGGGACGGGGTAGCCGGGAAGCCCAACCCCCTGCTGAGCCGGCACAAGAAGCAGCGCAGCTCAGCCGAGCTGGGGGTGAGCTGAGAGGCCGGGGGGGCGTGACCTGAGAGGCGGGAGGGCGGGGGTGAGCTGCAGGGCCAGCGCCAGCTTTTCTGCCACCCCAAGCAGCAAAAAAGACGCACGGCGGCACTTCAGTGGCAGCACAAATGTGCCACTTCTTCAGCGGCAATTTGGTGGTGGGTCCTTCAGTCCCTCTCTTCTTCGGTGGTACTTCGGCGGCAGCTCAAAGAGGAAGAGAGGGAATGAGGGACCTGCCGCCGAATTCCTGTCGAAGACTCAGACGTGCCGCCCCGATACCGGACGGACGTGCCGCCCCTTCCAATTGGCCGCCCCAAGCACCAGTTTCCTTAGCTGGTGCCTGGAGCTGGCCCCAGTGAGCGGAGAGGCAGTGGGGTGGGTTGAGCTGAGAGGCGGGCAGGTGAGAGTGGGGGTGAGCTGAGAGGCAGGGAGATGGGGGTGGGTGGAAGCCAGGGGGATGACTAGACAAGCAGAGCGTGGCTGGATGAGCTGGTGGGGGCTAGACGAGCCAGGGGGTAGCTGGATGAGCTGAGCGGGAAGGCTAGATGAGCTGGGGGGGTCTGGACGCATGGGGGGGGCTAGACAAGCAAGGGGTGGCTAGAGGAGCGGAGGGAGGTGGATTAGCCAGGGGGCTGAACGAACTAGGGGGTAGCTGGATGAGGGTGAGCTGAGAGGCAGGGGGTGGGTGAAAACTACGAAGGGGAGCAGCTGAGAGGCAGGAGGCAAGGTGGCGGTGGGGGGAAGCAGGAGGGGGTGCTGAAGCAGGCAGGGAGTGGCGGGACAGTAAAGGGGAAGAGCTGAGAGGACAGGAGAAGTGCGGGGTGGGCGGGAAGCAGGGGGGGTGAGCTGAAGAGGCAGGGGTGGTGGGGAAGCAGGGGAGTGACTGCTGAAAGGCGGGAGCGGTGGGACCGTAAGGGAAGCAGGGGGTGTGAGCTGAGAGGCAGGGAGTGGGGGAAGGCAGGGAGTGAGCTGATATATCTTCTAGGTTTGGTAAGCGGGAAGTAGGGGGGTGCAGCTGAAGGCAGGAGGTGGTGGAAGCCAGGGGGATGTGAGCTGAAAGGCGGGGAGGTGGGGGTAAGGGAGAGCAGGGGGGTGAGCTGAGAGGCAGGGGGTGGGGGAAGTAAGGGGGAGAGCTGAGAGGCAGGGAGACGTGGGGTGGGGGGAAGCAGGGTGAACTAGAGGCAGGGGGTGGATCTTGCTCTCTTCCACCTTGCTGGGCCCCCAGCCGCAGCGAAGAATTGGGGCCTGGTCGCTGGGAGGCAGAAAAAAAAACTAGTTGTAGCTTCCTGAGGACGGCAGGGGCCCCAGGGGCAGGGAAGCACCCGCCGAGGGCCGCGAATGTCAGTTTGGAGGAGAGACGGGTTAGTCCGGAAGCCATGGCACGGTATTCTCTGCTCTATAGACTCAGTGGCTCTCAAACTTTTGTACTGGGTCTCTCTCTCTTTCACACAGCAAGCCTCGTGGAGTGCACCTCCCCTGGTCTAACATTAAAAACACTTTGGTTATACATTTTAACACCCATTACATAATTGCTGAGGCCAAGGCCGGGCGTTTGGGGTAAGAGGGTTGATGGCTCACGAACCCGCCTCCATCAGTAATAAACTTGACGACCCTTTGGAAGGGGTCCTGACTCCGCCAAGTATCTGAGACTCTCTCTCTCATAGACTGATAAGATGCGAGTGGGCAGCAGCATGGAAGGTGTCTGAAACCAAATGCGTATAAAACTAGAACATAGGAACGTTATAACTTGAAATGCAGAGAAGATTTTTCTAACCATCTAGAGGAGTTGAAGTTCTCTGGAACAGCCTTCCCAAGGGAGTAGTGGGGCAAAAGGACATATTCTGCTTTAAGACTAAGCTTGAATAAGTTATGAGGAAGGATGGGATGATGGGATAGCCTAATTTTGCAATTGATCTTTGATTATCAGCAGGTAAGTATGCCCAGTGGTCTGTGATGGGATGTTAGATGGGATGGGATCTGAGTTACAACAGAGAATTCTTTCCTGAGTGCTGGCTGGTGAGTCTTGCCCACATGCTCAGGGTTTAGCTGATCGCTATATTTGGGGTCGGGAAGGAATTTTCCTCCAGGGCAGATTGACGGAGGCCCTGGAGGTTTTTCGCCTTCTTCTGCAGCATGGGACATGGCTCACTTGCTGGAGGACTTTCTGCAGCTTGAGGTCTTCAAACCACAATTTGAAGACTTCAGTAACTCGGACATAGGTTAGGGGTTTGTTATAGAAGTGGATGGGTAGGGTTCTGTGGCCTGCTTTGTGCAGGAGGTCAGACTAGGTGATCATATTGGTCCTTTCTGACCTTAAAGTCTATGAGTCTCTGAGTCTATAACAATATGGCCCCCGGTGCCCTCTGCACACCCTGGCCTTTCCTGGTCTGCCCCCATGGTTGGGCACCCCCCCCCCCATGCTCTGTCTGTGGGTGCCCCCCAGCCCGGTGCTGTGTTTGTGGGTGCCCCTCCCCCTACGCCCGACACTCCCTGTGGCACCCCACCCCCACACACCCGGCTCTCTCTCTGGGTGCCCCCTGAGCCCACCTCTCTCTCTCTTGCAGAGCCCCCTGGCCTTCCCCAAGGACCTGCCCAAGTCGCTGGCGGCCGGACTCCTGCCCAGCCCCTTGGCCATGGCAGCAGCGATGGCAGCTGCAGCCTCCGCCCCCCTGACGCTGCGCCCAACGGCCCCACTCCTGCAGGGGCCTCCCCTGACGCACCCGCTGCTGCGTCCGGCCCCGGGGCCCATCAGAACTGCTCATGGGCCCATCCTTTTCTCGCCGTACTGACGCCCGCTGCTGTGCCCCTCGACGCCCACCTCTGCTGGACCCGCCCGGCGCCCACCCGAGCTCCTGGGTTCTGGGCGGGGGCTGGGCGGGGCTTGGGGCCTTTCGTTTCTGGCTTTTTAACTGGAATTCAGATCCTTTTTCCCCAGAAGAAAAGGGACAAGCCCATCCCCCGCCCGCCCCCGCCGCTCCACCTACCACCGCCCCTGCTGGGGCACTGGCAGCGGCGAGTACCGGGGAGACCTCCGCTGCTGCCCCATCCCCCGCCCGCCCCCCAGCTCCATCCCCCCAAACCCAGCCAACTCTGCACAAGTGCTGGGCCCCCCGGGGAAACGGCCGAGGGGACCCCCACAGCCCCCTTCATTGCTCTTTTCTCCCTGGTACCAAGCGTGGGGGGGATCTGAATCTTGGGAGGACGGGGGAGGGGAGAAGCCCACCCGTCAGACTCCATGGAGTGTCAGGTTGGGGGGGCAACCCCAGATCGGGGGGAGGGTCCCCCGGTACCTCAGGGAACTGATCGCAAGCAATCTCTTTTGTATCTCTCTCTCCATGGGGAGGCGCCCCAATCCCTCCCAGAGCTGGGGGGCTCCGTACAGCCCCCCAGCAGGATCCATGCGGGGGCAGGGAGCCCGCCAGCTACACAAGCCATGTCCACTTGCACTGAGAGGCACGAAGCTGGGAGCCCGGCCCACCAGGAGAACGGAGACCATTGCAATAACGTTGGGGCCTGGGCTGCCCCATGTACATAGCACCCCCCACCCTCCCCCATGCTTCCTCCTGCTGCCACCACGGCCCCTGGCTAGCAGCCTGCGGCCCACACTGTGCCCCCCGTGCCCGCCCCCTACCCTTCGGGCAGGAGCTTTGTGTCTAGAGGTAGCGCCCTCCCCCCTGTCCCTCGGGAGCCACTGGCTGGGCCTGGCCTGAGCCCCCTGCCGTGGGGCCAGGAGGCTGAGGGGAAGCCCCAAATTTGGGTGATTTTATCAGCTGTGCTGAGAATGAGACGGGGGTGTCCCAGCTGGCAGGAGGGGGGCTGGGGATGGCCGCCCTGTAGGGCAGGACTGGATGGGGGTCCACATGGCAGCCAGGGCACTTGCTCGGATGCTTCAGGGACGGAACCCTGGCCAGGCCCTGGGGGTCTGATCCAAGTGGGGCAGGGGAACCCAGCCTGGGCCGTGTGGGTGCCCAGCTGTTACCTCCCTGGGGCTGCAGCCCATGCTAGGCCCTGCCTCCCCCCCGCCCCGGCCTGAGGGGCTCAGCGCAGGCAATGGGCACAAGCTGAATCACCCTTTGCCTTGCCATGGGGCCCCTGCTACCCCAACAGGGAGTAGGGGTGGGGTTCCCTGTGCCAGGGAGCAGGTGGTGCCCCATTTCCAGCAAGGACCCCTCCCCCCATGTGTAGGGGGTCAGCTGGTCAAACGCTAGCTCAAATACATGGGATGGAGAGGCTGGGGTTAGGGTGTGCAGGGGATAGGGGGTGCCCCTTGGGGGCCAGGGGAAGGGATGGGGTGCAGGGGGGCCACGGGAGGAGATGGGGTCAGATCAAGTGGTCAGTAGCACATCGGGAAGGGATGTGTGGGGTGCCATCGGGGGGGTGGGGAGGGGATGGGAGGGAAGGGCTAGAGTGCCCAGGGGAGGGGTGGACGGGTGCCCAGGGGAGCTCCAAGTGCTGCTGGAAAGCCGCTGCCCCAGACACAGACTTGTGAAGGGCTGTTGTGATGCCGTTGCCATGGCGGCCGCCCCCCCCCCAGCATGTCCTCACCCCCTGTGGAGCCACCCGAAGCTGCTCAGTGAGCCAGCAGCCTGGCCCCAGGCCCCTCAGCCTTAGCCAGAGAGGCCAGGTCATTTCCTGGAGATTAACCAGCCCTCTTCCGATCCCCGCTAGGCCCCCCAGCCGATAAATCCCAGACACTTGCTAAATGCCCGGGGCTGGCAGTGCCAGGCTCGGGGGGGGCTAATACCCTACAGCCCCTCATCCTTACCTCAGCAACCCTGGGACCACTGACCCCCCTGGCCTGGCCCCCATGGCTGCCCCTTTGTATGGTGCCTGGTGCTCGATTGACTGGGCGTCCCCCAGCAAAGGGCTTGTGTGACAGGCCAGCACCTCACCCCCAACCCCCAGGTGTCAGTCACTGCCCCCAAAGCCCTGGCTGCCAGAGGAGCATTGCCCTCCACCCCCAGCAGTGTGGGGCCCGTGACACATGACACCTCAGCAGGCCCCTGGCCTGGCCGCTTGCCCAAATGCAGCCTCTGATTGTCTGGAGAGTTTCAGCTCCCGTGGCTCCCTTGACCCTGTGGGGCAGCAGGGGACGCTGATCTCAACTGTAGGGCCAGGGACGTCCGCTCCTGCCCCAGGCCTGGGGTGGGGGCTAGAACCAGCTTCCACCACCAAGGGGTTGGCTGGGAGCTGATCTAGCCCTTGGGCCACCCCCTGATGATCAGGGACAAGGGGTCCTGCCCCTCTAGCTCCTTAGCTGTGGGGCAGGCACTTGATGGGGCTGGATGCTGCCACCCCCCGCCCCTCCTTCAGCCACGGTTTGGGGTGGGGGAGATGCCTCAGAGCTCAGCGCCCTGGAACAATTGGGGCTCAGGGGCTGGGGTTAGGCTCCAGGCTAGACACTGGCTCCTGCCCTGGGCTCCTGAGCCCCCCATGCTGCCCATACCCCTGCTGGTTCAGAGCTCAGCATCAGACCCCCCGAGCTCGCGCCTGCAATTCCCAACTCCGCCAGCAAAACTGTGATAAAGCAAAAGCAATAGACAAGTGGGGGGGCTCCGCTGGGGGGGGTCTGGGTCACATGCTCCCTGCATTACCTCAGCCAAGCACTGTCCTACGCGGGGCGCTCGGGTGAGATCCTGCACGCCCCCCCACCGCCTCCCAGGCTTTGCCTCCACCCCAGACGTCTCTCCCTGTCCGTCCTGTGCTGGATTCTCGCCGTGACACTGATGTGTTTCCGCTCGAGCCCCCTGCACCCTGACAACAATAAAGTTCAAGGTTTGACTCCACAATACCCAGGTTCACTGTGTGCGTCTGTCGCTGCGCCAGCCTGGGCTCTATAGCACCCATCCCCCACTCAGCTCCCTGGCACTGCACAGGCTGCGTCCACCCAGGGCTAGAACCCAGGAGACCCCCAGCCCCAGTACAAGAGGTGAAAGAAAATCCCTGCTAGCTGGGGGCAGTGCATGGGTTATGACTCAGAGTAGAGCACATCTGATTTCAGCCAGCAGAGGGCAGTGGTGCCCACACGCATGGGCACTGCCCACCAGCTAGCTCATTGCCCAGCTAATGCCTGGCTGGCTGACATGCTTGTTGTGGAGTAGTGTCTGTGGGGAAGCATCATGCATGAGGCTGTCAAACCTTTGCAGATGGGGCTCAGTGTAGCCAGGTTCCCAGGTCCCTCCCCTTTCCCCCTCCGGATGGCACCCCAGGGCAGCAAAGGGCTCATGGCACTCAGAGTGGAGCAGGCTACCAGCACTGAAATGCAGCCACCTCTGGGCTGCAGCAAGGCAGCTGTTAGGTGGAGCACCAAAGCACTGGCTCAGCGACACTGCTCATGGGGATTCCCAGCCCAAGGAGCCAAGGGACGAAGCAGCCTTGAAATTTTTCAGTTGGGTCAATTCTGTGTTCCTGGCACTGGCAGTGCAGGCATGGGCCAAGTCCCCCCTCCCCCCTACTGTGTGACTGGCAGGTGGAAAGCCCCCCTCGCTGGGATCCCAACCCTGGTGTGGGCACTGGGCTGTCCCCTGAGCCCTGCTCAGGCACAGGGAGTTTATTTTCCCAGCAAAGGGAACAGGAACCACAAGACAAATCTGGCCCAGGCCCCACGGCCCCCAGCGAGAAGCCTGCACTGCACCGGGCAGAAGGGCTGGGCAGGGCCAGGACGCTGGGGTCTGATCTGGACCTTGAGCCTGGTTCAGCTCTTGCTGGCTCCGTGGGGCATTGCCCGATTCCCCAAGGCAGGAAGCAGAGGAGTCGGCCCGTAGCATCCCCACAAGCACAGCTGCAGTAGGTAAAGTGGGAGTGTTAATCTTGGTTAAGGGAGGAAACTGAGGCGTAGAGCAGGCCTGAGACTGGCCCAAGGGTAAGTGACAGAGCTGGGGCTAGTCCCCAGGAGTCCTGACTCCCAGCCTCCCCTGCTCTAACCACTAGCCCCCACTCCCCTCCCACCAGCAGGGTTGTAGGTGGCTGGTGCCCTGGTCTGAATGGTGCTTGCTGGCTGGCTCTGGGCTCTGCCTTGCGTACACGGATCCCTGCTTCCCTGCCCATGACGTGGCTGGTCCCTGCATCCATCGAGCATGTCTGGGAAGAAATGTGACTCCAGCCCTGGCAGGATCATCACCTGGCCCTAGAGGGTGCTGAGGCCACAGTGGGTTGTGCCTAGGGGCAGGGGTGCAGTTGGGCAGGTGCCTAGGGCATTTGGTCACAACCCCCTAGGGAGGCTGCAGAGAAACATCAGCCCTTGGCACCCTCCTAGCTCCACTGGCTGGTTGTGGGGCACACGGTGAGGCCCTGGAGATACAAGCCAGAGGCCCAGCAAGGGAGGAGCCGACAGAGACTGGGACCCTGAGTCTCAGGGAGAGCCTGGCAGTGTCCTGTTGGGGCTCCTCTGCACCCATAGGAATGGTGGGAGTGGTGGCCCTGGTGCCAGCCCTGGGCCCATGCCATGTCCCACCCTGATCATCCTCTGCTGCCCTCACCCATTTTTTCCTCAGTTTCCATGGGGGGGGGAGCGAGACTCACCCTAATGGGTGGGCATGACCCTGGCACTCCAGGGACGGATGACTCAGCAGCCCAGGATGGCAGCAGAGCCCTAGGGGGGTGGAGGCTGGGACTGAATCTGAAACCCTTCCCCACCCCCTAGGAGTCTAGCTGGCAGGTGAGGGAGACCACAAAGACAGGGTGGGGATCGATCCCACCAGGCTGTCTCCATAGTAACCAGATGCCCCACACTGGAGTGACCCCAACTCTGGGTCCCATAGCCTATGGCACATGGGAGAGTGACTGCTCAGCCCCCCCCCGCCCCCCCGCAGCTTCCACCCCTCCATAGCTCCCCTTCCACTTTCCCCTAACCCCTGGGGCCCCAGCCTCCCACCTCCCACATCCACAGGCCCCCAGCCCTCTCCACCTTCCCCATCCCTGGTCCCCCAGTCCCCCATCTCCCACATCCACAGGCCCTCCAGCCCTCTCCACCTTCCCCATCCCTGGTCCCCCAGTCCCCCATCTCCCACATCCACAGGCCTCCAGCAGCCCCCTCCACCTTCCCCATTCCTAGTCCCCCAGGCCCCCTGCCTCCCTCATCCATGGACCCCCCAGTCTCCTCCACCTTCCCTATCACTGGTCCTTCAGCCCAGGGCCAGTGCAAGGATGTTTCATGCCCTAGGTGAAACTTCCACCATGTGCCCTCCCCACTGCGGAAGGTTCCCCCCCCCGCCCCTGCCCTGAGGCGACCCCCCTGCAGCAGCTCACCACCCCCTCCGGCCTGAGGAGCCGTGCAGCATCTCCCCACCCCAGCAGGGCTGTCCAGAGGGGGAGGCAAGAGGGGCAATTTGCCCCGGGCCCCATAGGGGCCCCCGCGAGAGTTTTTCGGGGCCCCTGGAGCGGGTTCCTTCACTTGCTCTGGGAGCCCCAGAAAACTCTTGTGGGGTCCGAGCCCCCAGAGCTATTGGTGGTGCTGGGGTCTTTCCGCCCTGGGACAGGCCACCGAAGACCCCAGGCCCCCTGAATCCTCTGGGCGGCCCTGCACCCCAGCTCACCTCTGCTCCACCTCATCCCTGAGCACTGCAGCGCTCCCCACCCCGCCTAAATGCTGGCGGCCAGGGTGGCCAAAGATCCGGCCGCCGCGGTCACCACCGAAGAAAATGCTGCCCCCCAAATGCTAGTGCCACTTCGCCTAATAGCTTGCACCGGCCCTGCTCCAGCCCCCCCGACATCCCCCATCCACAGGCCCCCAGTCGCCTCCCCGCCTGCCACATCCTGAAATGGGTTACCTAGGGAGGTGGTGGAATCTCCTTCCTTACAGGTTTTTAAGGCCTGGCTTGACAAAGCCCTGGCTGGGATGACTTATTTGGGGATTGGTCCTGCTTTGAGCAGGGGGTTGGACTAGATACCACCTGAGGTCCCTTCCAACCCTGATAGTCTATGATTCTATGATTCATGGACCCCCAGTCCCCTCCACCTTCCCCATCCATGGGCCCCCAGCCTCGCCTAGCTCGTGGGTTCAAAGTTTCTCCACGCCCGAGGGGTGGGGCAGAGACAGGATTTGCTACAATGAGGAACTCTGAGATTCTTGAGCCAGGCCCTGCATTCATTCACCCTCCAGCAGGTGGCGCTGCTGCCCCATCCAAAAGCGACGTTGACGGCAGTGCCTGGGATGGCACCGATACCCCAAGCAGCAGGGGCAGTGTCACCCCAGTGCTCACACTAGGGAGGGAGGAGCCTGGAAGAGTGGTTAGAGCAGTGGGCGGAGCCCGGACTCCTGGGTTCTTCCCCAATGGTTAGGCAGGAAGTGGAGTTTACTGGGTTAGAGTATGGCGGGAGTGGGGGGAGGTGGGGGGGCTGGGAGCTCAGATTGCTGGGTTCTGCACTGATAGCCCCAGAGTGGGGACAGGACCCTGGGGAACCGCCCTCCCACACTGGCCAAGAACCAGGCACCAGTGCCCCCTCCCTGCGGCTCTCAGGGCTTGTGAGACTCCTCCCCCCACCCCAGGTCAGAACCAGAACTGTCCCCCCTCCCGCTACCACAGTGTTACAGACAATACCCCCAGCCCCCACCTCTCAGCCCCCTTCCCCCCTCCTCAGTACACACAGATGCCCCCTGTCCCTCCCCACCTTCATAGCCAGGCCCAGCCGCTGCCTCCGCCCCCGCCCCCAACCCCAACTCCAGTGTCTGAGCCCATATCCCCCCAGCCCCTGTCCCCTGTGATCAGAGGCCCACAGCTCCAGCCAGCTGTGTGGGTCTCTCAGGGCATATAGAGCCCACAGGTCCTTCCCTGTGTCTTCAAGTCACAGTGGGGCCATGCACCAGCCCATCTCCCCACATTCCCCGCTCCCCCCAATGGCTGGATCATGGTCTGTCAGCCAGCCTGCCCCGGCTCATTTGCTTTGTAAATGGTGTGTACTGGCACCTGGTGGAGATGATGGATCTATAGACCCCAACAATCACTCATTTCAGCTGCATGCCCAGGCAGCCTACCCAACCTGGGACCGGCTGAGCACTTGGCTCCAATGCCAGGGCCAGTATTCACACAGATGAATTACATCCCACTGTCTAGGGTGGGGAATAAGGGCTAGTGGTTTGAACAGGGGAGCTAGGAACCAGACACATGGGTTCTGGGAAGTGAGTGGGTCAGTGTTTTCCCCAGGAATTGAAATTGGGGAGTGGGGGGTTGAATTTGCAGGAGTGGGGTCAGGGCCGAGGAGAGATGAGACCCGTGAGGGTGAAGATGGGCTGTATAGCACCACAATAAAAACTGAAAAATGTTTCACGACTATTTTATTAGATTTAACTAGTTTTAAAATCCTCACACAGATTAAAGTTGGCTACTCAAGCCTTCTATGAAGCACAACGTCTACATCCTTCTTGGTTTCTTGTTATAATTTTGCACAACTCTGTTAATGAACTTCTCGAATGCAATGCATTCATCTTTGGTGGCTTCTCATGGGTCCAGTACTTCCATTCCTTCAACTGATATGCTCATTTGTTCATTCACATGATCAGGCAGAAGGTGACTTATTTCAGAACACAAAATTCTGGTCAGTGATGAAAAAGAACACTCAGCTGTAGCTATTGTGACTGGGAGTAGCAAGAGATGAATTCCTACTTCTCTCATCCCAGGAAACATAACGCAGAGATTGGGTCGAGCCACTAGTGATGATAAAAAAGAAGTTTATGTCAAATCTTCATTCATTCTTCGTATGATATTCCACTCTGTGTTCAAATTCTCTATTCTGTCCTGAGCATATGGCAGCCCCATTGCTGGTAGTTCCTCACTCCACTCAACTGTCTGTGTTTTATAGGACTGGGATCTGTCAAAGCTACGTAGCGGTTGAGTAGAATCTAGAAGTCACTGTTGTAGATTTTTAAGAATCAAGTCTGTGCACTTTTTCAGTTCTCTTAACAAACACTTCTTGTCCTCTTCACTTAAGGATTCAATATAAATGCCTTCATCAGTTAACTTCTGGACTGAAGTCTTTGCTTCTTCCAGTATTTTTTCAATGGATAGCTCTCTGATCGATTCAAAAGTAGCTTCTATTGCTGGACAAAGATCTGCTACTGTTGTAGCAGATGCCCGGATGGAATTATTTAATGACCCAAGTGGTTTCAGCAGTAGACTTATGAGAGAGAGAATGGCAATAGTCTTCTCTGAACGTAGTCGCAAAAGTAATCCACCAGCTTCACTACTTAGATCCATCCCATCTTGGTAGATACTTTCCAAAGCCAGGAATAATGCCTGGAGTAATTTTAAGACAAGAGCCAAGGATCGCTCATGAGAATGCCAGAGGGTTTTCCCAGGCTGGGCTAATTTGAACTTCAGTCCCAGTGTATCTTCTCTATTTTCCAAGATATTCAGTCTTTTTGGATTCTTGCTGAAAAAAGAATATAATGAAGACATTAAATTTATAGCTTTTTAAATGTCTTTTGGAGAGTCTGCAGCTCATACTAGCGCTAGTTGGAGTAGATGGCCTCTGCAATATGTATAGGAGAGATTAGGGTTATACTTTTCTCTGAGCAAAGCTTGTACTCCATCATGTCTTCCAGAGAAGTTTGCAGCTCCATCAAAAGCGCAAGCAGCTGTCTGTTTGGGGTCCAATCGACAAGCATTTAACTCTTCTAAGATGTGGGTCACAGATGCAGCTGATGTGTCTTCTATGACTTGAGCATCTAGAAATGCATCTACTGGCCTACCACTGACATCAAGATAACGTACACAATGATGATACTTGGCACTCATTTGCATCGGTGCATTCATCAGCCATGTATGCAAATTTTTTGAATGTGGTGAGGGAGTTCCTCACTTTTTCCACTGTTGAATCTTTCACCATAGCACCACATGCTTCTAGCCAATCAGTTGAGTTTCTTGCAGAAAGATAGTGAGCATTTGCTGGTCTTGTTCGGAACCAGTGTTCAACTTCAAGATGAACAAGAGACAATGCACTTAACACTGGCCTCTAGTTTGTAGTGTGTGGTATCTCTCACTTAAATAGAAAATAGGATGCCACAGCCATGTTTCTTCATATGAACTGTGTTGTGTCTCCAGCATTCTAAACAGTCTCATTGACACTCCCCACTGTTGTCCTTGGTCAGTGGCAACTCAGAGTTCAGAGGTGCTTTCACATGAGTTCAGCTCCCAAGTATGGGGTCAAGAAGGCACCTTGCTCATTCCTCCAGCTGCTTACTGTTCACTCTGGCCACTGTTATTTGTTGTGTCACCGTTCACTCCATCGCTCTGTTGCCAATGGCCCGGCGCTGTCACCTTCTGCTGCCACCTGCCACTGTGACCTCTGTGGGTTGGTCTCTTGAGGTTCCACCGGCTCTCAGTGATTTCAGCTGAGCTCTCAGTGGGGGAACCTCGCTGCTCGTGCAGACTGGGCCGTCTCTTTCACAGAAACACTGTCCCACAGCAGGTTTAAGCACTTAGACCTGATTATCAGTGATTTCAGCTGTAGTGGTCACTTAACAAAACAAAAGACTATCTATGGCAGAGGTGGGCAAACTTTTTGGCCCAAGGGCCACATATGGGTATGGAAATTGTATGGTGGGCCGTGAATGCTCACAAAATTGGGGGTTGAGGTGCTGGCCCTTTACTCATACAATAAGAACAACAACATTTCATTCCCACTTCCCCCCCCACACATTCAAGTGATTTGTAACCCAACCCCCGCCAAAATCTATCACTTGGGCAGCACAGCTCTGTTTGCTGGATACCTAGGTAGATTAGGTGTGAATGTAAATACAATCTGGTCCTGAAGCCTTTCCCCCCAGCCCCCAGCTCATCATTAGCTGTCAGGGAGAGCTCATTTAGACTTTGCTTACAAATCATCATTTGAAATTATTAGGTTGGCCAACATCACCGAAATGAATGCACTGACATTGTCATAAAAAACAGCAGCTGTATAAGGAAGCTAGTCTCTGTTCATACTTTTCAAATCCATTATATTTTTTTCAGATACATGTATTTTATCATACACCCTATCTGCTTTTAAAGTGTTTATTAATGTTTCGATTTCAATTCAAATTTCCAAACAGTCACTACATTGGCAACACTGCATGTAACTAGTTCACAGAACTGGTGGGGGGACGGTGGATAGGGAAATCCCTGGAACCCACAGACCCGACATCAGTATCCCCTCAGCCCCTGCCCCCTATGGTCAGAGCCCCACAGCTCCAGCCAGCTGTGTGGGTCTCTCAGGGCATATGGAGCCCAAAGGTCCTTCCCTGTGTCTCCAAGCTACAGTGGGGCCATGTGCCAGCCCCTCTCCTCCCCATTCCCCCGTGGCTGGGTCAGGGCCTGTCAGCCAGCCTGAACCTGCTCATTTGTTTTGTAAATGATGTGTGCTATAGGCCCCACCAATCTCTCAGTTCAGTTGCATGCCCGGGCAGCCTGCCCACCCTGGGACCGGCTGAGTGCTGGGCTCCCATGCCAGGGCCAGCATTCATACAGATGAATTACACCCCACTGGCTTGCGGGGGAGTAGGGGCTGAGCAAGGGAGCTATGAACCAGGACACCTGGGTTCTGTTCTGGGAAGTGAGTGGGTCTAATGGTTAGAGAAGTGGGGGCCTGGAAGCCAGGATTCCTGGGTTCTGGTCTCAGCTGTACGGCCGTCCCCTCTCTGTGCTTCAGTTTCCCGATTGGTACAATGGAGCTAATGATGCTTATCACCCACCTCCCAGGCCTGGTTCTATTCTAGCCTCCCTGGCTCTGGTGTCAGTCTGGAATACCCCCATGGAGCCCTGGCCCCTTTGAGGCAGACTCAGGTCCTGCCTCTGCAACCCCCTACCCCTTCCACCAGGAGAGCTATTAATCCTTTGTGGGTTCGATTTGTGTCAATGCAAAGGAACAAAAAGCCACAAGCGGTTCACTAGCAGTTTGTGGCCATTTAGAAAAGCTGGACAAGCACAAGTCCATGGGGCCGGATGCACTGCATCCGAGGTGCTAAAGGAGTTGGCGGATGTGATTGCAGAGCCATTGGCCATTGTCTTTGAAAACTCATGGCGATCGGGGGAGGTCCTAGATGACTGGAAAAAGGCTACTGTACTGCCCATCTTTAAAACAGGGAAGAAGGAGGATCCAGGGAACTACAGGCCAGTCAGTCTCACCTCAGTCCCTGGAAAAATCATGGAGCAGGTTCTCAAGGAATCAATTCTGAAGCACTTAGAGGAGAGGAAAGTGATCAGGAACAGTCAGCATGGATTCACCAAGGGTGATTCATGGACGGCCACCCAGTCCCTCCACCTCCCCATGCCATGGGGCCCGGCCAGCCCAGCCTAGCTCGTGGGTTCAAAGTTTCTCGCACGCCCGAGGGGTGGGGCAGAGACAGGATTTGCTACAATAGAGAACTCTGAGATTCTTAGCGCAGCCCTGAAGGGCATATCATTCACCCTCCAGGCAGGTGGCGCTGCTTGCCCATCCAACAGCGACGTTTGACGGCAGTGCCTGGATGGCAGTCCCGATACCCCAAGCAGCGGGGCAGTGTCACCCAGTGCTCACACTAGGGAGGGAGGAGCCTGGAAGAGTGTTAAAGGGCAGTGGCGGCGATCCGCGACTCCTAGGTTCTTCCCCAATGGTTAAGGTCAGGAAGTGGAGTTTACTGGGTTAAGTATGGCGAGTTTTTTGTTGTGGAACGGTGGGGGGCTGGGAGCTCAGATTGGCGTTCTGCACTGATAACCCCGAGTGGGGACAGGACCTCTGGTGGAAACCGCTGCCTCCCACACTGGCATGAACGCAGCACCAAGTGCCCCTCCCTGGCGGCTCTCAGCGGCTTGTGAACTCCTCCCCCCACCCCACCAGTCAGAAACAGAACTGTCGCCCCCCGCCTACACAGTGTGACAGACAATACCCCCAGCCCCCCCTCAGGCCCCCTTCCCCCCTCCTCAGTAACAGCACAGATACCATCCCTGTCTCCTCCCCACCTTCATTAAGCCATGGCCCCAAGGGCTTCCCCCTCCCGTCCTCCCCCAGGTCGCTGGGATGGGCCCAGGGACTAGTCCCCACCCTCGCCAATGCATGGGAGAACCTGGGTGGTGGCCCTCATGGTGCCCATCCCACCCAGGTTGGAGTGGGGGGCAGCCTCCCAGCCCAGCCTCTGAAGGGGCCTGGACAGCGTCCACACCTGGACTCCGGCAATGGGCCATGAGTGGCCACCTAGAGTGACACTGGGCTGCCCTGGGGTCTGCGCACAACAGCCACAGTGCTGGGTATGCTCTGCTGATCGCACTGGGGGCCACAACCGCTACAGCCAGGCCAGGCCTCTCGGGGCAGTGGTGATAGTTGCCAGGGTGCTCTCCTGTCTATTCCGGGAGCTGGGCTGAGGCCCTCACCACTCAAATCACACCAAATGGGGCATCAGGTGGGAGCTGCTGTTGTTGACTCCTATGTGTACCTGTGGGGAGAGACCGGCCTGCCCTGCAACCGCCCACCGCCCCAACCCCAACCCAGTGTCTGAGCCCATATCCCCCCAGCCCCTGTCCCCTGTGATCAGAGGTCCCACAGCTCCGCCCAGCCTTGGGTCTCCTCAGCGGCAATATAGAAGCCGCACAGTCCTTCCCTGTGCTCAAGTCACAGTGGGGCCATGCACCCACCACCGTCTCCCCACATTCCCTGCTCACCCCCAATGGCGGATCATGGTCGCTCAGCCCAGCCGCCCTCGCCATTTGCTTTGTAATGGTGTGATACTGGCAACCTGTGGAGATATGGATCTATAGACCCCAATCATCACTCATGATTCAGCTGCATGCCCAGGCAGCCTAACCCCCTGGGACCGGCTGAGCACTTGGCTCGCAAATCAGGGCCAGTTCACAGATGAATTACATCCAACTGTCAGGGTGAATAAGGGCTAGGGTTTGAACATGTAGGGGAGCTAGGAACCAGACACATGGTTCTGGGAAGTGATGGCAGTGTTTTCTCCCAAGGAATTGAAATGGGGATGGGAGGGTTGAATTTGCAGGAGTGGGGTCGGAGGGCCGAGAGAGAGAGACCGTGAGGGTGAAGATGGGCTGTATAGGCACCATACAATAAACTAGAAAAATGTTCACGACTATTTAGTAGATTAACCAGTTTTAAAATCATCACACAGATTAAAGTTGGCTACTCAAGCCTTCTATGAATCCCAGGCACCACACGTCTACAATCCTCTGGTCTTGTTATAGTATGTTTGCAACACTCTAGTTAATCCGAACTTCTCCGAATGCATGCATTCATCTTTGGTGGGCTCTCAATGGGTCAGTACTTCCATTCCTTCAACTGATATGGCCCATTGGTTCATGTCACAGATCAGACGCAGAAAGGTGACTTATTTCAGACACAAATCTAGGTCAGTGATGAAAAGAACACTCAGATCTGTAGCTATCTGTGACTGGAGTCAACAGAGATTGAATTTCCTACTTCTCTCATCCCAGAAACATAACGCAGAGATTGGTCGAAGCCACAGTGATGATAAAAAAAGAAGTTTAGTGTCAAATCTTCATCTCATTCTTCGTAGGTATTCCACTCTGTGTTCAAATTTCTCTATTTCCTAAGTCCTGACATAATGGCCCCGCATGCTGGTAGTTCCTTCACTCCATCAACTGTCTTTTTTATTAGGCGGGATCTGCTCAACTACTACGGTTGAGTAGAATCTAGAAGTCACTGTTGTAGATTTTAAAATCAATCCTGTGCACTTTTTTCAGTTCTCTTAAACAAACACTTCTTGTCCTCACATTTTTTTACAGCTAAGGTTGTTTAAATCAATAGAAATGCCTCATCAGTTAACTCTGACTGCAGTCTTTGCTTCTTCCAGTATGTTCAATGGATACGCTCTCTGACGAATTCAAAAGTAGGCTCGATTAGGCGGGACAACAGATTGCTAACTATGTTCAGCAGAGCCCGGATAAATTATTTAATGACCCAAATGTTTCAGTGCGGTAGAATTATGAAGAGAGAAATGGCAATAGTCTTCTCTGAACGTAAGTCGCAAAGTAATCCACCAGCTACTACTAGACCATCCCATCTTGGTAGCAATACTTTCCAAAGCCAGGAATAAGATGCCTGGAGTAAATTTTAAGACAAAGGGGCCAAGATCCTCATGGAAGGCCAGAGGGTTTTCCCAGCTGGGCTAATTTGAACATTCAGTCCCAGTGTATGCTTACTAATTTTCCAAGATATTCAGTCTTTTGGATTCTTGCTGAAAAAAGAAATAATGAAGACGTATTAAATTTATAGGGCTTTTTAAATGTCTTTTGAAGAGTCTGGGCAGCTCATACTAGCGCTAGTTGGAGTAGATGGCCTCTGGCAATATGATAGGAAGATTAAGGGTTATACTTTTCTCTGAGGCAAGCTTGTACTACCATCATACGTCTTAGCCGCAGAGAAAGTTGACAGCTCCATCAAAAGGCGCAAGCAGCTGTCTGGTTGGGGTCCAATCGACAAGACATTAACTCTTCAAGATTTGGGTCACTAGATGCAGGCTGATGTGTCTTCTATGACTTAGATTTCTAGAACATGCACTACTGCCTACCCCACTGACATCAAGATAACGTACACAAATGATGATACCTTGCACTCAATTTGCATTCGGGGCATTCATTCAGCCATGTATGCAGAATTTTTTGAATGTGGTGAGGGAGTTCCTACACTTTTTCCACTGTGAACTCTTTCAACCATAGCAGGCCACATGCTTCTAGCCAATCAGTTGAGTTTCTTGCAGAAAGATAGTGAGCATTTGCTGTCCTTGTTCGGAACGCAGTGTTCAACTTCAAGATGAACAAGAGACAAATGCACTTAACACTGGCCTGCTAGTTTGTATGTATTGGTATGCTCTCTACTTAAATAGAAATAGGATGCACAGCCATGTTTCTTCTATTATGAACTGTGTTGTGTCTCCAGCATTCTAAACAAGTCCATCTGACACTCCCCACTGTTTCCTTGGTCAGTGGCAACGCCCCCCCGCCACCCCCCCCCTCCCCCCCCCCCTCAGATTCAGAGGTGCTTATCACATGAGTTCAAGCTCCCAGTATGGGCAAGAAGGGCAGCCTGCTCATCCTCCAGGCTGGCTTACTGTTCACTCTGGCCACTGTTATTTGTTGTGTCACCGTTCACTCATCCTGTTGGGGCCAAAAATGCCCGGCCTGTCACCTTCTGGGCTGCCACCTTGGCCACTGTGACCGGCTGTGGGTTGGTCTCATTGAGTTCCACCGGCTCCAGTGATTCAGCTGAGCTCGCAGTGGGACGGAACCTCGCTGGCTCGTGCAGACTGGGCCGTCTCCTTCACAGAAACACTGTCCCACAGCAGGTTAAAGCCACTTAGAGCCTGATTATCAGTGATTTCAGCTGTAGTGGTCACTAACAGAAACAAAGACTATCTATGGCAGGGTGGGCAAACTTTTTGCGGCTCGCAGGGCCACATATGGGTATGAAATTGTAATGGTGGGCCGTGAAGTGCTCACAAAAATTGGGGGTGAGTGCTGGAGGGGTGATGGGGGGGGGGGGGCTCTGGCTGAGGGGATGGGCCTGGGGGATGGGGCAGTAAATTAGGAAGTTAGAGGTGCAGGAGGGGCTCACGGGCTGGGGAGGGGGTTGGGGTGGCAGGCTGGGAGTGAGGCTCTGGTTGCAGAAGGGTGGGATGGCAAGGTTTGGAGGGCGGGAGGAGGGTGGGGCACCAAGGAGGGGTCCAGGGGTGCAATTGGCTCTGGGTGCACTTATCCTTCAAGCGCTCCCAGAAGCTATGCGGCATGGTCCCGTCATCTGGCTCTATGCAGAGGCGCAGCCAGGTGGTCTGCGCCATTGCCCTCGCAGGCACCACCACTGCAACGCTCCCATTGGCCGCCTATTTGCTGGCACATGGAAGCTGTGGAAGCAGTGCTTGGCAGCGCTGCAGATCCCCGCTGGCTGTCCTACTCGAGGAGCCGAAGGGGGATGTGGGCCGCTGCTTCCGGGACTGTGCGGAGCAAGCCGCGCCAACCCCACTCGCCCGGCAGGAGCTTGAGAACCAATTAAAACATCTGAGGCCCACGATGTGGCTCCCATAGTTTGCCCACGCCCCTGACCTATGGATCCTATCATCAGCTCTGTCTTAAACAGTGGAGAAGCCAGGTCAAATAGTACTTTGGACTCAGGCCAGACATTTCAAGCACAAACACCTGTCCCCACCCTCTCTCCTGATGCCGCTAGAAATCAGGCACGAGCCAATACAGTTCGCACTGGCCCTATATTCGTACTATAAACATAACAACATTGTACCGACAGCCCCACCAGAATCTGTCACTTGGGCAACACAGCTCTGTGTGCTGGATATACCTAGGTAGATTAGGTGTGACTATACAATACATCTGGTCCTGAAAGCCTTTCCCCCAGCGGCATCACTATCTGTCAGGGACAGCTCGTTAAGAATGGGTTACCTAGGGAGGTGGTAGAATCCCTTTCCTTAGAGGTTTTTAAGGTCAGGCTTGACAAAGCCCTGGCTGGGATGATTTAGTTGGGAATTGGTCCTGCCTTGAGCAGGAGGTGGAATAGATACCTCCTGAGGTCCCTTCCAACCTTGATATTCTGTGATTCTATGACCCTGGGGAGCTGCAGGTGTTTGGTGCGCTCCTGGCCCACCTTCCCCAGCACAGGCTCCTGCTGAAGTGCCGTGGGAGGCAGAGGCAGAGCCAGGGACGTATCTGTGGATATTTATTTGTTTTTTTAAAGTTAATTCAATATTTCAGGGAAAATTGTCAGTGCGGCCCCAGCAAGAGTTCGGGGGTCGCACTCTGCGGCTACCCCTGCACTAGTCAGTGCTGCCAGGCCAGGGTGTTTTTCCCACGTGGCTCTCCTTTCCTGCCTGCATTGAACACTAGCAATGACATCCCTGCTCGGGCAGGGGCTCTGGGGCAGGACCTGTGATGAAGGCCCGTGGCAAGCCCTACCTTTTGGTGACTTTATCACAGAGATCTTTTGTCCCACTGTGCAGTGGACATTTGAGTTAAATCACAGCTGACCACACGCAGCCCCCGAACAGAGCAGAAGGGCTGGCTGAGTGAAACCCGCCCACCCTGGCTCCTGCTGCCCCAGGGCCAGAACCCCGTCTGTTCTCCAGCCGTCCCCAGACAGTCCTGGGAAAACAAGGAGCTGGATTTATTGGGTGAAAAGCCCGAGCAAAAAAAAAAAAAAGCCACAACCGGGGCCTCTGTCCCATAAAGAGGCAATAAAGCCTGCTCACCCTCTGCAGAACGGGAAGTGCCTGGTCCCAGCCCCACCTGCCAGGGGCCGGGCAGGGCTCAGAGCTGGGAGGTGCCCTGGGTTCCAATTAAACCTAGAACCAAGCTGGGCAAGGCAAGCCCACAGGGTGGTTTTTCCAGTTCTGCCAGAACCTGTCCCCTCCCCCACAACCCTGCACCCCTCCCCGCTGGCTGAGATTGGTGCGAGCAGCCGCTACAGCACCATGCCTGCTGTGGGGTTGTCTCAGCCCCACGCTGGGGGGCAGAGAGAGGAGGTCCCAGCGCTGGGACCGGAGGTGCTTTCCTAGGCGGCACCTGGAGGGGGCACCCATGCTGCCATCGGAGGCAAATGCCCGAGCTGGATGGTGAATGCTGCTTATTGTAAGCTGTCCCGTGGCCCATCGCTGTAGCATCTGGGCACCGCTGGTCCCTGTCAGCCAGGCCTGGTGTGAGGTCAGTGGAGAGGGGTCATGCAGGAAGCATGTGACACAGACAGAAATAGAGCCCAGGTCCCCTGATTTCCGGCCCAAACCACAGGAGTGTTCTTACTGTGGGCTTGTGAGCTCTGCTCGAGGGTGTGAAGCACTGACCACAGCCTGAGATTCAGCTGACGGGTCGAGGCCAGAGGGGAAACAAGGCTGACAGCCCCTGGTGAGGCGCGGCTCACCCCTAGCCGGCTGCGGAGACACCACTCGGAGGGCTGGGCTAGCATGCAGCTCTGACTGCGGGGGCCCTGGGGAGTCCTGGCTGTCACACGCCGGACGATCGGATTCATTAGCTGAGACGTTACCCGTAGAAATGTGAGAAGAGTCCCTGGTCTCCGCGGACAGCGTGTCCTGCCCGGGGAGCAGCCGGTCCTTGGTTCCTACGCTAACAGTGTGATGGTATCAAAACCAATCGCTTCTACTAGCTCCAGTGTGCTGGTTCCGATCTGGGACGGACCCACGGTGGGATTCCCAGCTCGGCCCGTCACTAGGGCCATCGCCAGAGAGCCTTGGCAGCCCACCCACTCCTGGCATCTCTGCATGCCAAGTCCCGGGACCTGCTCTGATGCCCTGGTGGCTCGGAACTGGCCTGAGCCCCACCCATCCCTTGCTGCTGAGTGGCCATCAGACGGGAACCACTCTCAGGGACCAGAGGCTGCCTCCCGCCTCATATCTCAGCCTGTGGCTGTGTAAGTCCTCTCCACCATAGCTTGGCATGGGGCCACGTGGGCTGGGGGCCATCGCAGGGCACAAGCAGTGTGAGGAGGGGTAGAGGCAGCTCGGGGCACAGCATGGGGGCAGATAGGGCATAGGGAGGGGCTGGGAACTGCTCTTATTGGCCAGGACTTCGCGTGGTCACCCCAAGGGCCTTGCCATCATTGCCAACAATCTCAGCTTGTCCTGGCTGTTTGGGGGAAGGGAATGAAAACACTTATTGCACTGAGCAGCTGTGGGGCGGGGCTGGGGCAGGGGCTTGGACCAGGATGTTGGCAAGGCTGGTGCTGCCCTCGACCTGGCGCCACGTGGGAGGCCTGAGGGGGGCTCGGAGCTGCACTTGGGAGGGGCTTGTGCTGTGCTCGGCCCCACAGGGGGCTCTGGGGAGTTCCAGGGGCTCGGAGCTGAATTTGGGCAGGGACTGTGCTGTGCTCGGCCTGGTGTTGGGGGGTCGGGGGGGCTCGGAGCTGGACTCAAGCGGGGCCCATGCTGCACTTGGCCTGGAGCCAGGGTGGGACCGGGGAGCACAGCTCGGGGCTGGACTCAAGTGGGGCCCGTGCTGTGCTCGGCCCAGAGCCGGGTGGGGGGGAGTGCACCTCGGAGCTGGACATGAGCGGGTCCTGTGCTGCGCTCGGCCTGGAGCCGGGGACTGTAAGGGACTTCAATAGGTCTTCTAGGCCAGTTCCCTGCACTGAGACAAATAGCTTCAGTTCACCTTTTTTTTTTT